>NC_056728.1:1643258247-1643350747 GCF_019279795.1 Protopterus annectens | reverse complement strand
GTTTGAGTAGTGCAGTTGATTGTCTCAGTTTTTGTAGGGCTGCCAACCAGAAATATTCTGGAGCATGGGGCACTTTCATCAAGTAAACCCTTCTGTAAACATTTCTGAAGGAGGCAGCTGTGGCAGTGGATATGAAAAAACATAATGTCATCAGTGCAAATAAGCAGAGAGATTGTTTTAAATTGGCAGTTACTAATAAATAATATAAATAATAAATGATGCAAGATTAATTGCTGAGCTACGTCATCAGTGGTATTACTGGAAAGACTGACAGAATCACTGAGACATATTCTCAGTGATAATTACCTTTTATCATGTTCAACAGATGTACAGTAAAAGGCCCTTAGTAAGATCACAATAATACAGGTGATTCAACAAGGAGTGATTCACATGAACAAAGGCTTATTTTAGTGTAATGAATGCAGACCCAATAAGATGTCCTTTTCTTTTTTTAATTTATTTTTAAGCCTCAGTTACCATGTACAGTGTTATACTTCTTTGTTTAAGAATCAGGGGCAAACTTTAAAAGCGATGGGGGACAGAGGCCCACAATCAGGCACAGTTTTTAAATATTACTGTAATTTATTTAAAAGTTAATAGAACTTCTTCTTTCTGCTTTTTCCCGGTTAGGGGTCGCCACAGCGGATCACCTGTCTCCTCATGATTGGCAGTGGAGTTTCTAATGTCTTGCATTATTGATTAACCAGAAAAGCAAACATTTTACAAGGAACAGGGTAAAAACTATAAGACAAAATGAGAGATGTTCTATAAAATCAGGTATATCTGATAGCTAAAACATTATCAAAAAAAAGAACATGCTGTGTGTGTTAAAAATTTTCACACTACTAAAGATAATCTTGAATCTGCATTGATTACTAATTTTTCCAAGAGCATACTCAGACAAATAACAGAAAGGGGAAGTTATTTGGCTGTGGGTGCCACTAGGATATATCTTATTTTATTTATTTATTTATTTATTTTTTGTAGTATGTTTTTTGGGCCCTCTCTCCCTCCTTGCAACCATTAAACATCCATACCCATTTCTTCCTGTACTCCCTTGCATTCAGGGATTCTGACTGAATGTTAGCTGTGGAAGCCAATGACTGTGTCTGTCATTCAGCAGGGAGCTTGACATTTTACTATGGTCCTGACAAACAAACAGTGTGTCTTTGCTGGCTGGACCACTGTGGGCTACTTTCTGTGTATGGAGCAACAAAAACAGTCTAACCCATGAGTGTCTGTTCTGTAGGGAGACTCAGACTAACCACATTCCCCATGATGTTTGGAGAATATCAGCAAAATACTTACTCCCAACCCTCCTCAGTGAGTGCCCCACCATGTGACAGTTAATTCCTGACCTGGGTCAGGAATCTGTCACTTTATGACATGAAACAATCACTAGGCTCTAACATCAAAATGCACCCCAGTGAGTGCAGCTTGGGGTATGTATAGATGAAAAGCACCAATATTAAAGACTAATAAAAAAATCAGTGAAAATGCACAAATCATAGCCAGAAATAGTATTTGAAATATTGCAACTTACAGATTAAAGCTCTGAGCTGTTACCGGATTGCTTTCTGTTTATAAGGCACAGAATTTGATTCATTTCTACCTGTCTCGGCTCATTGTATGACTCTGACCAAGTCACATAACCAGACATTGTTTCTGGGTTACCACTGACAAATGATACTTATGTCTAGTGGGCCTACCCATTTAACAATGTTATAAAATAAATACAGCCTCTAAACTCAGCTACAACCTGCCTTGGACCTTAATTATAGTCAATACCTATACTCTAACTCTATCCCTGAAGTGACTGACTTGGAAATACTACAGACAGTCATTTGGCCAACTTGTCTTTCTTTCATTGTAGAATTCAGCCAAAGACCAAACCAAATTGTGTGCCATCTTGGGAATGTAGTCTTCAATCAGCTATCCTAATTATGACACCACTGTAGTTGTAGTGGAAAGGAAAAAGTGAAAGATATAGGCTATTATAGGCTTTGTACTGGTTTTGGTGGTGGTGGAGCTACTTGCTTGACAAAATGAGTCTGAAAAGAGTCACAGTAAGTGGTACCAGGTCTAGAGAATTAAGTAGAAACTATAAAGAGTTTGCAGGCATTGTTTTATAAGGGGGTGATAGGAAAATAGTCTAGTCATCTGTGGTGACGAGCCAGTAGAGAATATTTGAAGGAAGACTGAGATGGCAGAACAAACAACTACTTTCTGAAACCCATTGGGTCACACCCAACAGACTGAATTGACTTCTAATGAAAGGAATTATAACTTAAACCCAAGCTTAGGTGGCCTTGGAGGTAATTATATCAGTTATTGTTGCAGAAGCCACAGACGGAAGGGAGAGTTGAAATCTTTTCACTGGAAGCTAGTTGACTCTTTGAGCTGTTGGGTATGACCCAAATGGGTTTCAGTGTAACTGTTATTGATTACACTTACTGTATCCAAAGGGGGGATGTTAATAAAAAATTGTTTTAGGATTCGACAAAACTACTTTTATTATGGCATATAGTTAGACTGTAGAATTAGATGTGCTTTTGTATTTATCCTTACCTTGTTTAACTCCTCTTAAAGCCCTTTAGTATTGTTTAGAAAACCATTATTTTGTTGGTCATCATAGTTAACCTTAAAGTGATTTGTATTTTTATTTACTCGGTGATGTGTAAACAATGTCTTGTTTTATTTATTTGTTAACCAAGCCTTATTGATGTTACAAGCCAGTGAAACAAATCCTTGGACTAAATGCAGTAAGCACAGACCACAATTATGTATTCATTAAGTTATTTATTTACTTAACCATTGGTTAACAATATAGGTGGGCTGATCATCAGAATATTTTGAGCCATGATCTGAGCTTCTGTGGATTATAAACTAAATTATTGTAAACTGTAAACTAAATAAAGAATGCAAAACAAGAGTTACATGTGTGGGCAGTGTATGTTAACAAGGCAGAGTTAACAGTTTTACATAATAATCAAATGAATCATTTGACCAGTTACCTATGCTATAAAATATGTTATTGAGTAATAGCTGTAAACTTTTTGCAAGACATGTATCTCTCAACCATTATGATAGCTGTAAGGTATGCAGCAGTACACATATTACTAGTAGGTGGGCATAAAACAGACTTTATCTATCCTTAATACTGTGAAACTTAAACAACTTACTTCTTATAGCTGCTGAAAATATTAATACAGGAGTGGACCACCACTAGTCTCTGATATTTGCTGAGTTGCATTGCTAAGTTTGACCTTTAAAGCTGAGGTAAAACCTTTGCATTTGTAGCTCTGCCGATAACATTTGGATACTGATGATGTTTACTCGCCAAATAATGGTAAGGGGGGAGAGGGCAGTACTAAAACCAGAAATACATTGAATAGCAGGCCACTAAAAAATCAATTTCTTAGAGCAAGACAAAACTTTTTGTAAGCAGAAAACATTTTTCAAAAGACAAGAATGGCAGGAGGTTTGTCCCACTTACATCATATTGAGCAGTGATGACTTAGGGAGTTAGGAATGGTGATTTACTGCCTTTTGTCTATGATTATGCATTCCAGGATGGTATGAAAGCTGCATAGGTGAATGGGAACAGTAAGTATCTGAATAAGTCCAGAACGATTGTATTTGGTCGGCAATACATTAAGACACTTAACCATTGTAAGGTCCCTGCATCTGCGCCTCTAGCATAAAAGGTCCTAATTTGACCTGGATATGGGTTCATGTTTTCAGTCTAGACTGGTATATGCATTCATCACAAAATTGCTACAGACCAAAAATCCCAATATTCATTTTCTTTTTGAAGAAAGAACTGAAAACTGAGAAATGACCTTCATTGGCAAGTTGGTAAGAACTGACTAAGTGCAACATTTCTGCCAAAGCACAATCCTTTAAGCTTTAAGAATTGTATATTTTTGCATTTATAGTAAGTTTTTTTACCAGGGTGGCATTAAGCTCTATATATCTAACTTAAGAACTTTTGGGGAAGAATATCAAAAGGTTCTTCAAAGCCCATTCAGCTTTGTGAAGTCATCTTATACAGGTTTGCTGAGAGTTTCTTCTTGAAACCTGTACAGATTACGGTTAAGACTAGGTAGAATTAAATGTAGTGGATTTCTGCAAATCTATGCCCTAAAAATGAAGTGGTATCTCTATAAAACTGCCCAGTGATGCATAGTATGGTCATGAAGTTACTCTGTTCAGACAAGAAAACTAAAAGTAGAAAGAACAAAATATGCGTTTGTGTGCATCCTAGGATAGGGCTGCACAAATCTATGGATATAGATGCAACCGTCTTCAACCCTGAATGCCAGCTAAACCTGCAGGTTAAATAATGTTAATTAGAAAATGCTCTGTAAAACACAATTTCTGGGGGAAATTGGTCATTTCTCTCTGTTACAAGGATCTGGGAACTTACAACGACCCTCAGGACCCTTCACCATCCTTAATGCGAGTATGCATTTGTTATTTCCCATGTAGAAATGAATGGCCTTAGGTGCTGCAGTCTAGGGGGGAAACACAGCAAGACATAACACAACAGAGCATCACACCTATGACTCCAAGAAAGATAAACCACTTGTGTTGACTAACATTCTTCACTAACTAATAATGATGCTTACAGGTAAAGAAAAAAATAATTGGCCACAATGATTGGCTTATTAACAGGCATTATTCTAGGGGAATCCAATGTGTCTGCTTGGAACCAGATGGTCAACATACATTCATGCTTTGCTATGGATGGCCTGCACTTCATATCACATGACTTTCACATACTGGCTAGATCTCTTGATTCCCCTGTAGTGTCTTTTGCTGGCAATGCTCATCTCATCTGCATACCTATCCATCACATTCCATTTCAAACAATATTAAGGTTGCTTTGCTCAAAGCTAGGCGCTTAAAACAATAAAATACCTGAGCTTCAGCCTAACTTCCCCATCTGAGGCATTCATATTTCTGTAATTACCAAGACTTAATTTAAAAACAAAGAGAGCACCCATTACTTATCAGGATTTTTTGCATTCAAGACTGCTGAGAGCTGTGGGGGAGCAGATATATTTGTCAGGAACCCTGTTGTCTCACTTCAAATATTTTGCAATTCTAATCTAGAACTTATAGAGGTCCCAGTGTTTCTCAACAAAACTACCCACCACACCAACTGCCAGCTACAGATACCCCTTCTATGTCCCCTTCAGAACATGCTGAGCATCTAAGTCAACAGGAAAATCTACCCATTAAGTCAAATGCCCTTATTATTGGTGACTTTAATAACTCCACAGTCAATTGGCAAACTTATTGCTTCACCAATAAATAAAACCTCCCTCGTGTAAATTGTCCCCACACTTACCAAGAGTGTAAACCTCCTTAATCTTGTCCTCACCAGCTAGTATCCCTCCTCTACAACCCCGCATACCACAAAACCTCCCTGTTTAAATGATATCATCTACCTGTAACTTTCATTCTGAATGCAAGCCTCTCTATCCATAAAATCACTACAGTATTTTGGGATTATTCTAAAGCCAGTTTATTGTTATTTACTGATATCCTGGACAGCCACAACTGGTACATCTCATCAAAAAAGACAATTAATAATGCCATCCTTGGTTCTGCATACTACTTAGAGTTGTACACTCATATGACTAAACTTCTATGAATAAACTTTTTAAAGAGGCTATTCCCATCCACAACAATAATTAATAAAAGTAAGACTGCATGGTGGAATTTTCAATATAAATCGGCTGTACAGAGAAAGTTCATGAATTTTGTAAAAAAAAAAATCCCTTTCATCACTGTACATGCCACTTAAAAGCTTGAAACAAAGACTTTTATTCATGCCATAAGGGAGTGCAAAGCCAGTTATGAACTTAGAGTAGCCACCAGCTCCAAGAACATACAAAAGACCTTCTTCATCTACCTTAGGAATCTCAGAAGTGATACCCAGGCCTTCTCCAAACGTACTCCAATGACATATCCTTGTCTGATCCTGAGCATAAATTCATATATATCCAGCTTCACACCTCCACACATCATTACATCTTCACAGTGACACTGCACTAATGAGATGTCCCTTAAGCCAGCAGAATATGCAAAGGCTGCAGTCTTTGTCTACTACAGTATTTACCTTTTGAGCATGTTTGTATTTTACAGCAGGTTTCCTATAAAGCCAACGGTGAGCTTGCTGGGACTGCAGCTATTTAAAGCCTTGATGTTTGCCACACCAATTGGGTCTGCAGCGTGTATAGCCCAATGAATACTTCACAGAGCTTCACCTGTGTATTATCCTCAGAGGTACCACACTTGGTGCACTGTGTCACCATACAAATTTGTCATTTGCCATCAAAGTTATTAGTTGCTGTAAACAATACAGGCAGAGAGACTGAATAAGCACATTCAGTTACTAGAGATGGGAGAAAACCCAATGACAGTTACTAACTCACTATGTTCTCTGCAGTGTAGACACTTTGAACCAGCCAGGTGGTCTTCTAGTGGCAACCAGGAGAAGTGCTAGGTAGCCGTCTCCTTCCTCCTCCAGAGAAATCATTGGTATTGCTGTGACCGCTGCTAGTAAAGGATAAAATGTGAGGTACTAAAAAGGAGACCAGAAGCCTTTTTTCAGGAATCTAGTGTTCTTTCTTTTGAATGAAAATTGCCAGCAGCTTGGATGAGTGCCAGTTTAAAATAAAACGTCTTTATTAGTGTTTTTTAGTAATTTATTTCTGTTTGCTTTTAATTTATTTGTTTGCAAGTTTTACTCTTCAAACAGTAGCTTAATACAGAGCATGTTGTGAAATAATAAAACAATGGTAATGTTTACTTTGCAAGTACTAAGTTTTGTTTTGGATTTTACATGCTTTGAGTCATACTTGAAATTTATAAATCTGTGATGAAATGAAAGTCAGTCTTGTGCAGTGAAACCTGTTGGTCTATGTGCCATTCGAGGCCATTCAGTATTCACATAGATGTGTTGAGTTTAATGTATTAATGTGGTACTGCAGGTACGTGGTTATTAAATACAACTGAGACAGGTGTCTTGTACCATCTAGTGTCAGGGATAGTTTCACTTTCAGAAGATACGTTGATACATGCTACTCCACTTCCCAATATTCTTTGAGAGCTTATTCTCCATATTGCTAGATAAATGTCAGAATAAGCTTGTAAACATCATACTTAAAGAATGAGCAAGTATATCCTCTGTTCAGGTGATACACAAATCTGAAATATGACAAATCAGATTTCTGTTTGATTTCCAGCATTTTGACATCCAAAGTGGATTACATGTTTTTCAGATCTACCAGGGATCAGGAAGAACCTAGAATTAATGCGATATCTGCTGTAGAGTAAGAAGCTTCTCAGTCACATATTTCTGCAGCAGGTAAAAGATCTGCTAGATTGTCTTGATGTTGTCCAAGCAACAGAAAGCAAGGTAAGCACCTGAGGAACAGCTTAGATTATATGCTTACACTATTAGCTCCAGGATCCAAGCCTCTGACACAAAGGTCTTCTAAGTATTGAAAAGTCTTTGTCATTGAGGGGTATTTCAGATACAGAACCTAGCTACTGAACATTGTTATAAAAAGGCTATCAACAACTCTATGTAATTTTATTTTACACAATCTGCAAACAATGACAATGGCTTATAACTTGCCCCAGTATAAACAAATCCATTACTGTAGACAGTGCCTAGCGGTAGTAAAGTATTACCCTGATACATGCTAATACAAAAAAATGCCTAAAGCCTCACTAAAGAATTACTGAATAAAGACCTACCTACCGCTTTAAGATATAGCATATGTGCAAGTTAGTGTGTGTGTGTGTGTGTGTGTGTGTGTGTGTGTGTGTGTGTGTGTGTGTGTGTGTGTGTGTGTGTAAGTGTCATACCTCTCAACTCTACAAATGTTCTCAGAATGTCCAGACTTTTGCCTCATATTTTTGGCCCATTTTTAATAAAATTGTGGTTTTCTAGCAAATCATTAAAGACTGAAGTTAGAAAATAATGATAGATGTTTGAGTTTCAGACTTTATATCCTTCACAAAATTCATGCTAATGCAAAACCTGTTATTTTATCAACTTTCTAAGTTTGTAAGAGCAATATTTAAAAATTGTGCCTGTTTTGGGGCCTTTGTCCCACTTTTATTTATGGCTTTGTCCAGATTTCTTGCTCCAAGAGGTTTAGAGGTATGGTGTGTGTGTGTGTGTGTGTGTGTGTGTGTGTGTGTGTGTGTGTGTGTGTGTAAGACAGTAAATTAAAACTGCACCTTGAAAATCAATTATGTTGTTTACAGACATTTAGTTTATTTATTGTTGCTCTTAAGGGAGTACAATAATTCCATTGCTGTGTGTTCCTGTTAATTTTCATTGCACAGTAACAATGGATATCGACTTTCCCTCAAACGTATTACTTATGGAGGCTATGTTGTTGGCCAGCACTGCTCATGCCTTACAGATAGCCTCACAATCTTTTATACGTCTATACCCCCACATCAGTCAGTTATTCTGCATAGACTCTGATGATACTAGGTAATTGTTCGTGATTAAAGGTGGGTCAGTAGAGATGCTCAACATGTCAGGAGCAAAAGCTTACTGCAAAAAAATAAGCATTATATGCCCCCCACTAGACATGCACCATAATGTCAAAAACTTTTACCCTCAAGGCAAAACAAACATTATCACCTATAATAGTGATGCGTACATCTACTATATCACAGACTTCCAGAAGAAGTTACTTAATTACATATGAAGCAGTTTAGAAGCATTTGAGAAGTTTCTGTTTCTGGGCAGCATCATGTATAGTCATTCTGACAGATCTGCATGACGAAATTTTGTTAGACCAGTTAGAAGTTATATTCCTCAATCTCAAAGAAAAAAAATCAATTGTACATGGATGAAGCACTTGTCACAGATCAAGTTGACAAATGTTTTGGGTTAAGATGTGTTGACAATTATACTTCAACCAAAACTTACACTTCTATGTGCATTATATCTTTTTTGACGCATACTGTATCAAGGTTATATATAATAAGCTGGGGTGCCCGGGTACAGTACCCTGTATGAGGAGTGGATAGGCTTCTCTTAACATGAAAATGAAGTTAAAAGAGGATGGACAATCAGCTTCAAATGATCAATCTTTAATGATTTGCTCCGATATCCATACCATCTATATTTGATACATGGACCTTTTCACCTAAAAAGAAAATTAGTTTTTGCACACAGAGCTGTTCCGTAATGTGCTGAAACTCTAGCTAAGAGATAAATTAAGGGTATTTTCATCTTTATCTGTTTTTAAGTTAGTTTTAACAGTCTGTATCTGTTTTAAGTAAGCTGTTTAAGCCTTTACTAGTAATGGCAGTAATTTGCACTGCATGTTGTCATTTATGTGGTCTAACTATTGCTATTAAAGCCTAGCTTCTTTCATGTGAGAAGAGTTAGAGTCAGGCTAGTTCAGGAGTTATGGCTGCTTTATATCAGTTCCTGGCCATTCAGCAACAGAGCTAATTGTCAAAGAACTTTTCCACATTCTCTCCTGTTCTTGTTGCATTCTTAAATCCAGTGTTGTATGCCCTCTTTGATAATTTGACCACAATTTCCTCCCTCTCTTCTTTGATTGGCTGCTGTCAGCAAGCATAGGAGTATCATTTTTGTGAAGTCTCTCCTATAAGCTATTTAAATACATTTGCCCTCCCACTGTATTCCATTGAGTCAGATTACAGTGTGTCCAACAAGGCAATCTGAGTTGCTGTTTTAAATTTGGTGGCATCGCTGGCCTTAGGCATAGGCCAACTAGGCGGCCGCCTAGAGTGCCGCTCTAGCAGAGGCATTTTCCAGTAATCTGCATGGTGTAGGTAAACTAAATTGGGGGCACAAAGTGGTGTTGGGGAGCACTGTGGAGACCTTTTGCCTAGGACACCGGTTGACCAAAAGCCGGTCCTGTGGTTCCTGAGTATCCTACCGTTGCTATAAATGTGTCTTTGGTATCTTCTTCTGGTGTCATTTTATCATACTAGTGAGCACTAGAGGATCAAACTGGAAAGTTCCTCTCCTTTGACTGCTAAAGCTTGAGACGTCACCTCTTTCATAGGTTCATAGGTAGGTACACTAGGCTATCTGCCTGAGGGCATTTATAAGCCTAGCCAGAGTGTGTCGGCTTTCGCTGCCCCATTGATTAATTAACTGATCCTCTGTCAAGCAGAGCCAATGAAGTGATCCCAGGGGTGTATTTTCTGTTACCCATCCACTCGCCAAGGTTTCTCTTGAAGAGTGTTAGTGAGGGGCTCTGCCTAATGTAGTTTGGAATTTTGTTCCAAAGCATGGGGAGTCTCTGTGACAGGAATCTATCTCTCCAGCATGTTCTATTTATTGTTGTGGCGAGGTTTAGCTCACTAGAGCACGTGGCTTGCAGTGTCTTGGATTTCTTTAGGTGGAGCATGTCCATCAATTCTGAGTTGGACATGGCTTTCTTTGTAAGTCAGGCAGAGATCACCTCTGAGTAAGCGATATGCCACTGAGTACAGATGGAGTTTTTTCAGTCGGGCTGCATAGGACATATGTTTGAGGCCAGTAATCCTCTTGGTGAGGTACTTTTGTGGTCTTTCCAGCTGTTGGAAGTGTCTTGTGAGGTACATCCCAAATGGGGCATTGTACTCTATGATGGACCTAATGAGTGACGAGTAGAGGGGCACTATAACCTCTTTATTTCTAGATGTGAACCCTTTAGTAATTAGATGGGCCACATAGAAGGATTTCCTAACTACTTTGGCAATATGATTGTCAAATGAAAGATTACTATCTACCTGGGTCCCCAGATCTCTTATTACCTCTTCTGTATTAAGGGGGCTGCCACCTATGTGGTAATTCATAGGTGTTTTGTTTTTCCCAAACGGGATGACTATGCATTTTTTAGCATTTAGCTTGAGGCCATGACTTTGAAACCAGGTGTCCGTCTCAGTAAGGCCCTTTTGGAGGATGTCTGTGTCAGCCAGAGAGTCAATTATGGCTCCCAGTTTGCAGTCATCAGCGAACTTGGTTAGCCATAGTCCTCCTGTGTTTGCCTGTACTTCTGAGAAGTATATGCTGAACAGTAGGGGTCCCAGGACTGAGCCTTGCAGGACACCCCTTGTGACTGGTTTAGAGTCGGACCTGGAGCCCGCTATTCTTACCGTGTGAGTTCTGTCTGTAAGCCAGTTGGCAACCCATCTCGTGACGCAGGGGTTTATGTTCAGGCTGGTGAGTTTTTCTATAATACCCGAGTGGGGAATGGTGTCAAAAGCCTTGGCGAGGTCAAGGTAGGCTGTGTAAACCACCTTTCCCTCGTCTATAGCCTTGGTGACTGTCTCGAAGAAGTCAACCAGGTTTAGTAGGCATGATCTGCCCTTAACAAAGCTGAACTGGGTCGGGTCAAGTGTTTGGAGGTTCCCAATGTCTTTGTTAATGAGTTCCATGATGATGCGCTCCATAGCCTTGCAGACCAGGCTAGTCAGGCTTATGGGGCGATAGTTACCAGGATCAGTTGTGGCCCCTCTTTTCTGGAGAGGAATAACCGTTGCTGTGCGCCATTCTATGGGCACGTTGCCTGTGGAGAGGCTGAGGTTGAACAGCATGTTTAGGTGGGGGGTTAGTTTGTTCTGTAGTTCATGCAAGACACATCCTGGGACATCATCTGGTCCCACTGACACTGTGTTTTTGGCTTTTGAAAGGGCTGTTTGCACCTGTGCATCTGTGGTTTTTGGGACATTAAACTTTTCCAGAATTGTTGTGGGCCCTTTTGGAGGTTAGAGGGGGGTGAAGTTTGCACTGAGTCTATCTGCCAGGATGTTGTCAATATCAGTAGGTTCAGTATATTTTGTGCTATTTTGCACTAGTTCAGTGCATATCTGTGAGTTGCCACTTAGATTCTTAACACAGTTAAAAAAGGCTTTGTGGTTATATTTTGAATCCTTGGCTATTTTTCTTTTGAAGTTAGCCTTGGATGATTTCATGAGGGACCTTAGTTTCTTACTGATACTGATCAGGTATGTCTTTCCTTCTTGGGATTTGCTTTTTTTTTCTGAACCAGTTTCCTCCTTCTGTTGTATAGCCTGTTTATGGCAGGAGTCCACCAAACTGGTTTCCTTCTCTTAGAGGAGTGAGTCTTGGTTTTGCTAGGGATGGCACAATCTATGCATCCTTGTAGGTGCTCACAGAGTGCATTTTTAAAGGTTTCTGCATCTTGGGCAGCATTATCCTTTAGTGTGGGGGCTGTGAAACTTACCACCTCTGTCTTAAGTAAGGTGAAGTTTGCTTTAGAAAAGTTTTTTACTGTGGTTTCCTTAGTTGTGGGTGGTGGTGGGGTGTGGACATCCAGAGTGATTAGTTTATGGTTTGAGCTAACCAGTGATGGTTTGACCTCCGGTGTGGAACACCTGTCACCCATGTTGGTGATGACCAGGTCCAATATGTTTTCATCTCTGGTAGGGGAGTTTACCAGCTGATCCAGGGCATTTGAGTTGATGAATTCCAGGAAGAGCTGGGCCTGGGAGTTTGTACTCAGGTAGTTTTCCCAGTGAACGGTAGGGTAATTGAAATCGCCCAATATCAGGGTGTTCAATAGGACCTTCATGTTTTCCAGAGTCTCCAGAAAGGTGGAGTGGTGGTCCTGAGTCATGGAGGGTGATCTGTAGCAGGCCACAATTTGCATTGCAGATTTGCCCGATGTTAGTTGCACATGGATGACCTCAGAGGTATCATGCTGCACCACTAACCTGGAGATGTAGGTATCCTTGATGAATATGGATACACCCTCTCCTTTTGTGTTTTGGTCCATGTTCTGTGGCCGAAACGTGTGGTATGAGTTGTAGCCCAGTAGTGCTGGGGTGCTCTCTG
Source organism: Protopterus annectens (assembly GCF_019279795.1). Classification (NCBI taxonomy): domain Eukaryota; kingdom Metazoa; phylum Chordata; order Ceratodontiformes; family Protopteridae; genus Protopterus; species Protopterus annectens. Next base: position 1,643,337,882 of record NC_056728.1, on the reverse strand, counting down.
GAGCCTTGAACCAGGTTTCAGTTACTGCACAGATGTCGACGTTCTCCATACTGAGGAAAGCTTCGAGCACGTGCATTTTGAGATTTAAACTCCTGGTGTTGAGTAGCATAACCCTCAGTTTTTTGTTAATTGTGCTGTTTACAGAGGTGGGTTTGACTTTTGAGCCTTGCCTAAAAAAGGCACTATGGGGGCAGCAAGAGCCTTGGCCAGTATTCGAAAGCCTAGGGGTGACAGGTGCAAGCCATCTCTTGCGAAGCAATGCGGCTTGTCGAGCATGTCATCCCAGGCTGACAGACACTGGATCCCCTTTGAATGACACCAGAAGCTTAGCCAATTGTTGAAATTGATCATTTTTTCTTTATACTGAGGTATCATTCTTGGTGAGGGCAGGATGCTACTCGGGGTCAGGGTCATACCAGCTTGGGCTACATGATCAGAGAGCTCTTCCATGTCTCTTTTCATGTAGTCCAGGGAGGTACGTCTCAGGTCATTCACACCAACATGAACAATGACAGAGTCATATTTGTACTTGTTCTGGAGTGACCTGAGTGCTTGTGTTATGTGGCTCCCGACAGGCAGCTAACAGTAACCTTCTGCTTGTCCAGCCTAGTCAGTGGGACGTCAGTGTGCCTGAGTCACCTATTACTAGTGAGTTAGGTATGTTATTTCGCCTTAATGGCTGTGATTGTGCGGCACACTGATTTTGTGTTTCATGTGTTGTCTGGTTTGTGACGAGAGGTGCAGGTTGTTTGGGTGTCTGCTTTGGAGGTCTCTCATGCTTTTGCAGGTTTTTATTTAGAGCCACCGAGTATGATTTTGTGTATTTATGTGTATTTTTTGCCAGTGTTGTTTTAGTAGGTCTGTGTGCGGCTGGAGGTGTGGTGCAAGTGTTAACCTTCTCCTCTTGACTGTCTGTTCCATTCTTGGGTGGAGACAGCTTAGCTTCCAGTTTGGCTGAATAACTGCATCTCTCGCATATGTTAGTGTTTTGTGGTAGGAGGAGAGGGTTGTCTGTGTACATGAGGCAGTTGTAACATTGCTTCAGGATACCCAGATTCACCAGCTGGACTGGAGAGTACACCTGAAATTGCCCTTTGGTCATGCCTGAATAGTAGAGTGAGCTGCTTATTCGCTTAGTTGGTGAGGGGTGAATAAAGAGTCTTGCCCTGCTGGGCAATCAGTGTCAGGGCATATTAGTGCTTGCTATTAGGTCTGAGCAAGTGCTGGGCTGTAGGATGCTTTCTGAGTACTTAAGTTGAGAGTTAGACTAGTTTCAAGGAAAAAACTGAAGAGGAGACTTAGTGGAGCCGGGAATAATTTAACCGTAGCTAACAGGCGCTGCCCAGTGCGCAAAACCGTGCAAACGCATTTTTTATAGTAGGGTAATGAAAGAGATAGAAATTAGCCCAAAATGGCCAATAAACTACTAACTTTTGGGCTGGAACCACTCCTCCAGGGACAGATAGGTTGCTCAAAGCTCCCCACTCTCACAGGTGAACAGAGAAACGTCCTTCTATCCAAGTAAGGTATGGGCAACTCAGAAACTAGTATTGCAGCCCTAAATTCAGCACTACCCTGAAAACTGGACTATACTAGCTTAGAAAGATGGGAAACAAGGAATTTTCTGGGGGGGGGGTTTGTTTTTTTGAAAAGATAAGGCAAAAACAGTAAAAAATATACTTAAAACAGCTTTAAACGACTACAAACTATCAGAAAAAGCTATTGCACGTTAGTGTGTAGCCTACAACAGTTAAATTATTTAAACAAAAAGAACAACTTTTTAAAAGTGCAGGCAGTCAGATAAGTACAATATGTGAAAAAACAAGCTTTTAAATCACAATAAACGCTGGAAAATCTGCGTTTAGGTGGAAAAAGTACAGTTTTGTACCTACCATAAATGTAGATGTTCGAGGATTCCCTTGCTGCAGTCCTGACTATTGGCATGACCGACGTCATTTCCTCAGTCTTTTCTTGCCCCAGATGTCAGAAGACCCAAAAAGACAAGTCCCAAAAACAACCTGCACCAATAAACATGTACAATATATACAGTAATATATATATAAAAAATAGAAGCAAGTAAAGGCACCTACACAACCACCCTGAAACACAGAGGGGAAGGAGGAACATCTACATTTATGGTAGGTACAAAACTGTACTATGTTCTTCGTCTTCCCTTGCTGCAGTCCTGACTATTGGGTAGAATCCCAAAGCAGAGGTAAGGGAGGCTGGCAAATTATAAAGTAGCAGGAGCTGACAACATGCCTTGTAAAACAGCTGTGGCAAAACCAGCTCTAGACTTAGAGTATATAGGCAGGTGATAATGCCTAGAGAAAGTATGCACTGAACTCCAAGTAGCTGCTTCCAGAATATCCTTAGTTGCCACCCCTTAGAAATGCTGTTGAAGTGGCAGTAGCCCTAGTGGAATGAGGCCTAATCCCAGCTGGAACCTCTTTGCCATGATGGGAATAACAAAATGCAATGCAAGCCAATCCACCTAGAAATAGTTTGTTTTGACACAGGTTTACCCTGTGAACTTAAAGCAAAAGAAACAAGTAACTGCTGAGACTGCCTAAAATCTTTAGTCCTGCTCAAATAATAGCAATTGCCTGTGTACATCCAAAGTGTGCAAAATCTTTTCCCCTTTATTTTGAGGATCTGCAAAAACGTAGGCAAATGAATAGTTTGGTTTAAAGCCACACTAGAAACCACCTTAGGCATAAAGGAAGGATTAGTACGTAATGATACCCTGTCCTTATGGAAAATCAAAGGGCTCTACTGCCATAAGGGCCTGCAACTCAGACACCCTTCTTGCAGAAGTAATAGCCAACAGAAAAGCAGTCTTCCATGACAAATATTTCAATTCAGCAGTAGCTGCCGGCTCAAAAGGTTGTAGAGTAAGTTTTCCAACACAAAATTGAGATCCCAAGCAGGAGTAGGAGCTCTATATTCTTTGCCCTCTAAGAAACTGCTTGAACAAAGGATGCGAAAACAAAGGTGGGTCACAATCATAGTGAGCTGAAATTGCTGCAGCATGAATCTTTATGGAAGAGAAAGACAAACCTTTGTCCAATAACTCAGTAAGATATTGAAGAGCCACACTCAAATTAGGCTCTGAAATCTCCAAATTCTTTGCTGTACACCAAAATAAAAATCTCTTCCATTTTCTCTCCTAGTACTAGGCCTTCTAGCTTCCATAATCACATTTAAAACTTGTTGAGGAAGCTGAGACCTTCCATGTTTCAACACAGAATATGCCAAGCTGTGAGATGGAGAGATTGAAGCTTGACATTGAGCAGATGACCGTCCTTCTGAGATAACAGATGAGGAATCAGAGGTAAAGGCCATGGAGGCTTCTTTACAAGACTCCTTAGAAGTGGGTACCAGTGTTGCCGAGGCCAATCTGGAGCTATCAAAATCATCCTTGGCCTGTCCTGTCTGACCTTTAGTAATACCTTTGGAAGAAGAGGTAGAGGTGGAAAAGCATAGACATGAAGGTTTTTCCAACTGAAAGACAGAGCATCCACTTTCCAAGCTGTGTGATGAAACCCCTTTGTGCAATACTTTGGCAGCTGGTGGTTTAGTGGAGAAGCGAACAGATCTATGTCTGGAGTTACCCATGACACTGTCAATTTCTCAAATACATGAAGATCGAGTTTCGTGGGGATCCATGATTTGTCTGCTTAATACATCTGCTAGGGAGTTCTGTGCTCCTGGCAGAAACCTTGCCTGAAGAGTCAGTTGCAGGCTTAACGCAGTCTCCCATAAAATCATTGCCTGCCTGCATAGAGGATAAGAATGTGTTCCCCTTGCTTGTTGATGTACCACATGACAGTTGTGTTGTCTGTCAGAATCAACACCTGCCCTGGAAGAAGTAACTCCTTGAACGCCATCAATGCAAATTGGACTGCTAACATCTCCTTCATGTTGATATGTAGATGCTGTAGTCTGGCAGGCCACTTGTCTTGTATCCACTTTCCATTTAGATGAGCTCCCCAAGCAGTGTCCGAGGCATCTGTCGTTAAAATCTGACTCGCCTCTGGCCGGGTCACAGAGAGTCCCTTGTTTAGGTGACATTCCTGAGCCCACCACAAGAATTCCTTTTGAAGGCAAGGTATTATTTGAATGACAGTGTCCAAATCCTGGCAGTGCTGTGTCCATACATTTTGAGATACCATTGCAGCTTCCTCATATGCAGTTTGGCATTGGGAAGCACCAGAATACAAGATGCCATGAACCCTAATGCTTGAAGGACTGTCCTTGCAGTCAGCACGGACTGATGAGATAGTTGATGGAAGTAAAGTGAAAGACTCTTTTGTTTGTCCGGGGTTAAAAGGCCATCTGGGCTGCTGTATTCAGTCTCACGCCCAGAAAGCACATGTCTTGAGAGGGTACTAGACTGGACTTTATTTCGTTCACAGAATACCCTAGGCATCTTAGCACTGCTATGACATATATCAGATGCTGTAGAAGGTGTTCTTTTTCTTGAGCCAGAATCAGGCAGTCGTCCAAGTAAGGATAAATTTGAATGCCTTGAAGCCTGAAGTAAGCTATCACTGGAGCCAGAACCTTTGTGAATACTCTGGGCAGTAGATAAGCCAAAGGGCAATGCAGAGAACTGATAATGAAAATCTCCAGTTGATACTTTCTGCAACTTAGCCTTATGGGCACATGAAGGTAAGCTTCCTTGAGATCCAAAGTTACCATCCAGTGATCCTTGCCCAGCAGAGGTAACAGTTGCTGTAACGTCAACATCTTGAACTTGGGAATGTCCAGATAAGTGTTGAGGATAGATAAATCCAAAATTGGTCTCCACGTGTTCCCCTTCTTTGGTACTAGGAACAGAAGCCCCTTTCTGACACAGGGACTGGCTGAATAGCCCCTATCTGGAGTAACTGAGAAACTTGCTTGAGAGCCTCTTTTCTTTGTGGAGGAGGAACATCTGGCATGCCTTTGAAAGGGGCATTGTGTGGAAATAAAATCTGTACCGTGATGAATGATATCCAGCACCCATCTGTCTTGAGTGATTAAATCCCAATTTTCTTTGAAAAGAGACAATCTTCCTCCCAAAGGAGCTGCCAGGCGAGAGTCCACTGGCAGCTGAAAAGGCAGGTCATTGGTTCTGCAAAGGACTGACCCCTGCCCTCACCAGAAGTCTGAGCAGGTGAACTGTCTGATCTAGGCCTAAAGAACCTTGAGCCCTGCCCCTACCGTCTAGATCTACCCCTAGACTGGGAACCATAAGCAGGATATGTCCACCCCTTAGCAGGCCAATTTCTACTAAACTTGGAGGCTGCACCTGCAAAAATCTTTAACAGTCTGCATAGACTTAGCTTTGTCCTCCATTTTCTTTAAAACTGCTTCCACAGGCGGTCCAAACAACACATCAGACTGTAAAGGAGCATCCAAAATCCTGGTCTTAACATGCTCAGCTAAATTCTGATCCTTCAACCATGCATGTCTGCGAAGAACAGAACTAGTAGCAGCCACCCACGAGGAGGCCTGAACAGCATCAAAACCACACTGCAAAGAATGCTTACCCACTTGTTCAGACACATGAACCAAATCCAGCAATTCTTTACACTCAATACCTTCCGCCAAAGCATCCACCTTAGATTTCAATTGTGAAAGGAGATAATTCTGATATTTCAGCATATGAAATTGACAATTCTCATGGCTAGAGTGGAAGAAGTATATACTTTCTTACCCCACCTATCCAAAGCCCTTGCCTCTTTATCAGAGGGTACAGGATTTTTAACAACAGAAGCTTTAACACCTTTAGGCCCCTGAGAAACAGTTTCTGGGTCTGGGACTCCTAAACAAATACTTATGAGCTTGGGCACCCTATAATACCTATCAGGCTTAACAGGAGCAGGAGGCAAGGAATCAGGGTTCAGAGAAGCCTCTGCAAAACATCCTCCACCACATTCAACACAGGAGGAATAGCTAAGGGCCTATGCTGAGGCAAAACAAGAATTCCCTAAGCCTTTTTCTGGAGTCAGAGTAATCTTGGCCTTCCCATTTAAAGTGCTCCCTCATGGAGTGAAGAGTCTCTGAAAATGAAAAATCCTCAGGAGGAGAAGCTGAAGGAGTGGAATCATCCACATCAGAATCAGAATAAGCAGGAAACTCTTGCAAGTCTTCCACAGAAGACTCTGAAGCCTGTGAACACTGTTCAAAACTATCAAACTCCTGTTCCACCCTAGGCCTCTTATCAGGTGGGGGCATAGAACCTCTAATCAGAGTAATCAAATCTTCTGCCATTTTAAGCATATGTTTCTTAGGCACAGAGCCCGAAATGCTAGGAGAAGCCCCTACAGAAGCTGAACTTGGCCTTCCTCTAACAGAAGCTTTGGAAACAGAAGGAGAGGCCCTAACTACCTTGGGAAGAGAGGGAAGAACAGTTACCTGAGAAGGCCCCTCAGCCTGGCCTACTTCCTGAGAGGGCACATCCTGTAACAGTAAAGTATCTGCCTGAGACTCCATAGAGACTCCTGGCAAAACCTCTGGCTCCCCTGAGCCTTCTAAAGGACCGACGTCTGGGACTGCCGGTTCCTCACCCTAGACTTCACTGTTTTGTCCTTACTTCTTAGATGACATCCCCCAAACACTAACCTAGCACAATCAAGCCTCCTCTTAATAGTGCTTATTAAATCTAGCACAAGTCAGGCCCTAAACAAGGTATACACAATGTATGATAATCCCTCGCGGTATCTGCTTCCCACAAGAAATACAGTTATTCACTTTTTCTGACATCCGGTAATATACTGAGGCAAGAAAACCAAAATGTTCAACTCTGTACAAATCTCAGAACGCCAACCTGCACAAAATTGCTTCTGCATCGGACCATGCGGCAAAAAAAATGACGCCCGGCATGCATGCGCGTGTACCCCCTGACTGTACTGGCGGTCTAAGGCGCCATGACCGACGCCAGCCTTATACTCTGGTATTCGGGCCGACTGGGACGCGGACTATACCCAATAGTCAGGACTGCAGCAAGGGAAGACGAAGAACATCAGTTAAGTACAGCAAGAAAGTACAGAAAACTGATACTTAATCACTCCAAAGTCTCTCTTCTAAGCTAGAAGGCTTGTATCAGTTTAAGGCTTTCTAGTGCTACCCAGTAGGTTAGTTACAGGAAAGATGGGAAACAAGTGCAGATGTGGTCTTTTAAACCAGAAAGTTGAAAGAGACGGACAAACTGTCCAAATGGTCAATAAACTACAATTTCTGGGCCAAGAACCTCTCCTCTAATGGTAAATAGGCCACCTAGTGCTTACCACTCCCACTGATAAGCTAGAAGGCTTTCCTCCAACACAGAAAGGCTTGCGGGGCTCAAACGCTTACCAGCAGTCCTGGATACAACAACTCTGTATCTGGACTAGGCTAGTTACAGGAAAGGTGGGAAACAAGTGCAAGTGCGGCTTTTAAACCAGAACATTGAAAGAGATGGGAAAAAAACTGCCCAAACGGCCAATAGCTACAATTTCTGGGCCAAGAACCACTCCTCTTGTTGTAGATAGGCTACCTAATGCTTACTACTCCCACTGATAAGCTAGAAGGCTTCCCTCCAACACAGAAAGGCTTGGGGGGGCTCAGAAGCTTACAAAGAGTCCTGGATACAGGAAATCTGTACCTGGACTAGACTAGTTACAGGAAAGGTGGGGAACAAGTACAAACACAGGCTTTTATGCCAGCAAGTTGAAAGAGATGGAAAATTGCCCAAACAACCAAATTAACTACAATTTCTGGGCCAAAACTCACTTTTCCCATGGAGGATAGGCTACCCACTGCTTACCACACCCACTGATAAGCTAAAAGGCTTCCCTCCAACACAGAAAGGCTTGGGGGCCCAGAAGCTTACTAACAATCCTGGATACAGCAACTCTGTAACTGGACTAGGCAAGTTATAGGAAAGGCGAGAAACAGGCACATGTGCGGCTTTCAAACCCAAAAGTTGAAAGAGATGGAAAAAAAACTGCTCAAACAGCCAATAGCTACAATTTCTGGGCCAGGGACCACTCCTCTTGTGGTAGATAGGCTACCTGATGCTTACCACTCCCACTGATAAGCTAGAAGGCTTCCCTCCAACACGGAAAGGCTTGGGGGCTCAGAAGCTTACAAAGAGTCCTGGATAAAGCAAATCTGTACCTGGACTAGACTAGTAACAGGAAAGGCAGGAAACAAGTGCAAACACAGGCTTTTAAATTAGATGGTTGAAAGGGATGGAAAAGCTCCCCAAACGGCCAATAAACTATAATTTCTGGGCCAGAAACTACTCCTCCTGTGGTAGATAGGTTACCTAGTGCTTACTACTCCCACTGATAAGCTAGAAGGCTTCCCTCCAACACAGAAGGGCTTGGGGGGCTCAGAAGCTTACTAACAGTCCTGGATACAGCAAATCTGTACCTGGACTACACTAGTTATAGGAAAGGTGGGGACCAAACACAAAACGGGCTTTTAACCAGAAAGTAGAAAGAGATGGAAAAACTGCCAAAATGGCCAATGAACTACAATTTCAGGGCCAAAACCCACGCTTCCTGTGGTGGATAGGCTACGTAGTGCTTACCACTCCCACTGATAAGCTAGAAGGCTTCCCTCCTAAACAGAAAGGCTTGTGGGGCTCAGAAGCTTACCAACAGTCTTGGATAAAGCAAGTCTGTATCTGGACTTGACTAATTACAGGAAAGGCAGGGAACAAGCTTAGAATTTTTTTTTTTTTTTTTTTTTACAGAAAAGCAGCTAAAACAGCAGTAAATACAATTCAAATTGCAGCGCAGGCCAGCACACCCAAGTGTGTAGCAACACTATGGCAAATACAGTTCAAATAAATGCAATTAAATTAACAAATGACTAAAAAACAAGTGCAGAGGGCAGTAAATTAGAAGGCTACTAACAAGCAGTAATAAGTGCAGAATAAGAGCAACTGAACAGATAACAGCACGCAGAAGAGCAACTAAGACAGTTACAGTAAGAGCAGCTGAATAAAATATATATTTTTTTCTTTCATATCACCCTAGCTGTTTAGTGCTGCATTTATTTACCTTACTCATCTAAACTCAAAAGCACTAGATAAAATGTAAACTCAGCCTGCTAGTCGCACCTCGGTTGCTAACCTTTTAGCACTAGTTCTCCTGAGACAGTGTACTAACTGTCTTATGCTCACTGATAATGAACTTTACAGTCAGCACTAATAATCCCATCAGGGAGGTATAAATACCTTATCAACCTTGTGGCTTTCCTCTCACCTAAAAACATTCTCAGTGCGCTTCATAAACATCCACCCAGATCCTTCTCTTCTTCTTCTTCTTCTTCTGGCTTTTCCTAGTTAGGAGTCACCACAGTGGATCACCTGTCTGCTCATGACTGGCAGTGGAGTTTTATGGTGTTGAGTTGCCAGCCTGGTGCCCAACCTTCCACAGAAGGCACACACATGCAGGGCCAGTTTAGAGTGTCCAATCCACCTACAGAATGTCTTTGGGATGTGGGAGGAAACTGCAGCAACTGGAGGAAACCCACATGGCCACAGGGAGGACATGCAGACTCCACACAGAAGGCACCCCAGCCAAGGATCAAATCGGAGAACCTCTTGCTGTGAGATGGCAATGATAACCACTGCACCACCGCGGCCGCCCTACCCTGATCCTTCTCTAATCGCACCAAAGTGTCTTATGTTAAAGCTGTAAAACAATCACTCCCAAAGCCTCCTAGAAATAGAAAGATTAATCTCAGCAAAAATCGCTCATCCACACCTCTGATAAAGAGTCATCCCCCAAGGACTATGACATGACAGTAGTTCGTGTGGGATTGAGTGATTCAGGATATCAAACCATGAAAGATATGCAGAGAAGCATGTCAGAACTCTCAGTGCATGGCATAAATACAAGTAAGGCACCAGCTCTGAGTGGAATCCTTCCTTCACCTCAAATAATACTTAGATGCTAAGAAAAGATAATTGGTTTCAATAATTGGTTAAATAGCTGGTGTCTTTACATGGGGATCCAGTTTGTGTCAACACAGGGTAAGATGCAAGGTAGTCCAATTTGCTTCGCTATGGATGGCCTGCACGTCTTATTTCAAGGTTTCTGCAAACTGGCTAAAGCTATTGCTGCCCCTCACTGATTTTTTTAGGCAGAGTCCAGTTGATGGGCTTTCCAGCACAACTAATACATCAGCCCTGAAACTGGATCATTTTTAAGGGGCTTTTCTCAGTGCCAGAAGTTTAAACAATAAATTGCCTGATTCTGAGGCACTCATAATTTCGAAAACATTCATGTCTGCAAGGTTACTGAAACTTGGTTTAAATGTAAACAGAGCACTCTCTCTATACTAGGGCTTTGTGCTTTTCATGTCATCAGATCCAGTGACAACTGTGGTGGCATCTCCATATTGTCCAAGAAACACATTACTTCCAGGCAGATCCCTAGTGACTCACAAACTGAACTCATTGAAGTACTGATCACTCTAGATAGGATTAAATCAACTAATAGTTTTTACAGAACACTTTTTGTCCCTTGATGACAGTATAAGATTATTTTTGTTCTAAATTATCTCTCTGTTAACAAAAGCTTCCATATTTTGGGTACCATTAACTACCCTTCAATAAGCTGGGAAATCTAAACCTATAGAAGGCTCTGCTATATACAAGGATATGCCCTAAAATTCCAAGACTTAATAAACAAAAATTCACCTCGAGCAGTTGGTAAATAAGTCTAATAGAGGACAGAGCATTCTTGATCTGATCCTTGTAAATATAGCTGCCTCTTGCACTGCGTTTCTGGTATCTCCTTTCCCAGTGAAGTCTAACCATTAATTTGTGACCTTCTTCTTTAGTCTCCCAAAAGTCCTACAGCAAACCACACTGAAATTAAGGACTACAAATATACCAACATTAACCTATTCTGTGACAAAATATCAAAGATCACGTATAACTACACCTCCCAAGACCTTAATACAGCACAAGTTTTACTAAGGAATTCTATACACTTTAGAAAAATGCATATGGCTAGCAGTCCCTACTAGAACCAAGTATTACAGAAGATTAAAAAAATGACCCTGGCGATCCACCACCATAAATAAACTACATGACGAAAGAAAGAAACTCCTTAAATAATTTAATGGATCCAGCCCCCTGTTCTCAACAATAATACCAGAAGTATTACAAAAAACACTATCTGTTCCTATAAAGGAGCCCCATGAGCTTAGGCTGACCTCTGAAGCCAAAGATAATTATAAACCCTTATTTCAGATACGTTAGAAAACTAAAAACCAATACTCCACATTGCTTTGAATTTATTCAGAATGACACCTCCTGACCCAACAGACATTGTTAATATCCTTGAAAACAAATTTAGTGCCAGTTTCATCCCTGAGACTTCTGTTCCAAACCCCAAGATATCTGAATCTCGTATTTCTCTAATAATCTCTCTGTATCATTTACTGAAAATGCTAACTATTACCAAGCAATATACTTGGTTACTTAATTACATCACAAAGAAAGTTCAGACACACTCCTTAGATTGTTTAACTTAAGTTTAACTAGTGTTTTTTGTCCCTGATGAGTGGCACAGTGCAGTGGTGGTGCATCGATGATGACAGATCAGGTAAGTCCTCTGAAAAATTAATGAGGAAATGTGGTTCAGGCACTGAGTTTATAGCTCTTAAATCTAGTAAGTATTAATGAAGTAGTTTTTAATAGCAGCTAGATAACAAAACCGTTGACACATGCCTGGATAAATTATAGCCCTTGGGGAGCATGTCTCATTAACTTGCTGATGCTTACATGTAAAACAGAGCTCCTTATGTTGAAAAGCCAAAGACTGATGGCAGTCAGGTTGGACTACTAAGTGAAAAAGGTCATCTCTCTCTCTCTCTGTCTGTCTCATAGGTTCCACAGATTCATAGGCATATACTAGGCTAATGACCACCAGGGCCTTTATAAGCCTAGCCATGCATCCCAAACCAGTTGTATCCCCTTGTAACATATGCATCATAATTGGATGGGAATGTTTGTTAGGAGGGGTATGGTAGTTAGGAAGTTGCTAAAACATTACGAGGGGAGGTATATTAGTTAGGGAATGTTTACTGTTGGCTGTCTATAAGAGACATGGGGGCCATCCCAGAGAGGAATTTATGGTTTCCTATCCAATCATCAAGATTACTTTTGAATAGAGGTAGGGATAGACTCTGCTCCATATGGATGGGGAGCATATTCCAGAGCATGAGGATCCCTTGAGACACATTTCTGTCTTACCAGCATGTCCTGTTTATGTCATAAGCAAAGTTTCAGTTCCTGAATCTTAGTGTTTCTAGTGCTTAAGCAAAAGCTCCATCAGGGCTGGATGTAAGATGCCTTATATGGCAAGCAGAGATCGCCTCTCAACAACTTGTAGGAGACCGAGTATAGAGAGAGGGCTCTCAGGTGATCTGTATAGGATAATTTGTTAATATCCTGGATTTTCTTGGTGATGAACCTCTGTGGGCATTCCATCTATTGCATATGTCTAGTCAGGTATATACCAAACTGGGCATTGTATTCATTGATAGGTCTGATAAGGACAGAGTAGAATGGTAATATAATTTCTTTGGACCTGAATGCCATAACCTTACTTATAAGTTGGGTGACATAAAATTATTGTCTTACTACCTTGGTTACGTGTTGGCCAAAGGCTAGATTACTCTCTACATATGTTCCCAGATCTCTAACTACTAGGTCAACTCTTTTGGATATATTATCAATTGTGTAATTTGCTTGGGTAGACATTTTCCCAAAAGGTACTATAATGTTCTTCTTTGCATTGAGTTTTAATCCATGGCTTTGGCACCAGTCATTTGTCTGTGTGATACCTTTTTGCAAGGTGTTAGTGTAATGGGGGTTATGATAGCTTCCAATTTGCAGTCATCTGTGAATTTGGTGAACCAGAGGCCCTTGACAGTAGCCTTGACCTCCTAGATGCCAAACAGGAGTGGGCCCAGCATGGAGCTCTGTGGTAGTTTACTGGTGACCTACCCCTTGGTGGATGTGATCTTACCAATCCTGACTTCTTAAGTCCTATATGAGCCAGCTGGTAATCCAGCAAGCTATATATGGATTTATGCTTAGTTAGGTGAGTTTGTCCACAATACATGAGTGGGATATTGTATCAAATGCCTTAGCAGAGTCTAAGTAGGCTGTGTGCACCATTTTCTGTTCATCTGTTGGCCTAGTTACCATCTCAAAGAACTCTACCAGGTTAAGTAGGAAATACCTTCCTTTGACAAAACCAAACTGGGATGAGCCCAGTGTGTGTAGGTTGCCAATGTCTTTGCTGACCATTTCCATGAAAATTCGGCCCATGGCTTTGCGTATTAGACTGGTTGGGACTGCAGTTTCCAGGGTCAGTTGATAGTTCATCCTTGTCAGTGGGGATAACCACTGCCATCCTCCATTTGCTTAGTACATAGCCTGTTTTGAGGCTGTAGTTGAAAAGTGACTCAAGTGGTCCTGATAGGTTATGTTTGAGGCTATTTAGGAGGCAACTTGGAATGTTGGCAGGCCCATTTCAGGTTGTATTTTAGCCTTAGTGAGTGCCACAATGACCTGCTTCCTGCTGTGAGGGGGGGGGGGGATTATACTGGTAGGGATTTCATGAGTGGTGGCAGGGGGGAGCAGGAAGTAAAGTTTCAGCTGAATTTGATGCCCAGCAGATTCACAATATCACTCTGTTCATTGAAGATGGTACCATCAACAAATGTGTGATGCCACTCTACTCATTGAAAATGCTGCCATTTACTACCAGTTCTGCACACTGTTCTGTGTTAACTTTGAGGTTTCGGACATAGCTGTAGAAGGCCTTATGGTTGTTTTTAGCCTGAGAATCTATTTTGACCTAGTAAATGGCCTTGTTGGATTTAATAAGTCCTCCAAGTTTTCTGCTTAGTTTAATTAGTGAGCTTTTGTCATTATGAGAGTTACTGCTCCTGACTTTGGCTATGACTTGTTTTCCTTTTGTTATATACCCTGTTAAGATTAGGATTCCACCAATGTGGTTTGTTTTGGGTTTACTTCTAGTAGGTAAAGAAGCCTCTTTGCAGCCATTTACATATTTGTACAGTGTTTCTGTGAATAATTCTGCAAATTTGTTGTGGACTCTGGGTTAGGTCGGCATTGAATTTTGACAAACTGTTGCTTAACAGGATGTTGTTTGCTTTATAATAGTTCCTAACTAACAGGTTTTACTGGGTTTTCCAACTTGATTTTTATTTGAATAAGACAGCTTTGTGATATGACCTCCCAGTGAGGGAATGACAAGGGGGGGGGGTGCAGCAAACTCCCATATTAGTGAGAACTAATTCCAGTATGTTTGAACCCTGGTTGAAATGCACACTAAGTGATAAAGGACATTTCTGTTAATAAAGTCCAGGAAAAGTTATGCCTGCAAGCTGCAGGCAGTGTATGTTTCTCAGTCTATAGAGGGGAAGTTAATGTTTCCCATGAATAGGGTATTTGGTTGAATGGATAGTGCATCCAGCAGGTCTAGATAACAGTTGCGGGATTCTTTTGACAAAGCTTGCTAAGATATGTCAAGGGACTCTACCTAAGATGATTTGTGCATGCATGAACTCTAGAGTATCATCCTGTTTAACCAACCTTGAGGTATCCTTGTTGCTAATGTAGATCGAGACACCTCCACCTTTAGTCCCTGACTGTGCAGTTGATGGTCTAAATATGTGAAAGGCACTGCAGTCTTGCATTGCCCATGTACTTTCTGCAGCTTTAAACCATGTCTTGGTAATGGCACAGATGTCTATATTCTCCATAATGAGGAGAGCTTGCGGAGTTTCTTTTTAAGGCTCTTAGCATTGAGCAGTAACACCTTTACCTTTAGATTCCTCTGTATTTTATTTGCTATGCCGGTAGATTTGTCAGTTTGCCATTGCCTAAAAAGGCTCTAAGGGAATGGATAAAGTTTTAGCCAAATTCTGGATGCTCAAGGTGGACAGGTGCAGGCCATCTTTGGCAAAGCAACGTGGTCTGCTGACCATGTCCTCCTAGGCTGACAGATATTGGATCCACCTAGACTGACACCAAAAACTAAGTCAATTGTTAAAGTCAATCATTTTTGTCCATACTGTGTCATCATTCCTAGTGAACGTAGAATGCTGCTCAATGCAAGGTGAATACCAGCCTGATATACATATTTACAATGGTCAATAATGTCTCTCTTCATATAGTCTAGAGTGGAGTGTCTCAGGTCATTTATCCCCATATGAGCTATGATAGAATCATACTAGTACCTATGGTAAAGTGACTTCAGTGCATGTGTAACTTGGCTGATCCTGGCTCCAGACAAGCAGCTAACTGTAATCTTCTCCTTGTCCATTCAGGTGAGTGGGGCATCAGTGCCTTCCTCCCTTCCTGTCTCTCTTTCGATTATCCAATTTAGGGCCTCATTAAATACAAGCTTATAGCAAGAAAAATCTTAAGTATAAATGGATGTTTGATTTTTTTCCATCAGAAACATTTTTAAAACTGTGCTCTGCTTCATTTGACAGCCAGCATACAATTATTGACACAGATCACTCTATGATTTATCAATGGCAGGTCTGAGGTACTAAATACACTACATGCTCAGAAATAATAAGTGATTCTCGCACCGTGACAGATGAAGAAATGCTTAAACAGACATGCAGGGTATGAAAAGGAAAACAAACTTCTCAAGCAGACATTTTGTACAATTAGAAGATAAAAAGCTTCAAAGACAAAGCTGCATAAAACTGACTTCACCATGGAAACAAGGGTGGTAACATGAAAATAACTAAGGGAAGAATAGATTACTTCTATTCCCATATGCCTTTAATGCACCTAATTGTGCTGCAGAATTTTATTCTGCTTGCATTTCCCTTTCGTGAGGAAAAAGTCAAAGAATTTCAGCAGAAAAAAAAAAACATGAAACACTGAAATTAGAGGGATTATCAAAATGTGTGTATTGACCAAGTTACCTTTATTACGTGAGTTAAGCTCCTGTTTCAGATTTTGGTATGATTATTGTTGACTCGAGTTAAGAAATTCAGCGGTATGGTATGTCAATGACATCATAAAATGTGTATTTGATAACCACTATCAGGATATGTATATCCAAACAGCACTCTGTGATTCCACTATTGTTTCCTGTTTGCATGCCAGCTTGGACTATATTAGGCATTTCTGATGTTTGACATGCCTAGTGTCATGTAATCGAGAGTCGTGTGGAACAACTGAACAGGTGGACTCCCCTTATATTTTGCACGTGACCAACAAAAACTAGATTAGCCATGTTGAAAGCTACATTTGAGTAGTAGTTTAAAATTCAGAAATTAAATATTAGCCATATCAGTCACAATTTTTTTTTAGCAACATAAACAAATATGTAGACATGATAGAAGGCTGCAGCTTAAACTGTAGAAAAGCAATCAGTTCATTTTTAAAAGTAAACCCTTACAATCTATTTGAAAAGTCTATTCAGGCAGAGAAACAAGACAATAACCAGATAGTATCAAAATCCAACAGTTGCTGGACTGCTTTTCAGTAATTACAAACCCATTTTTTAACTATGTCCTCATGAAACCAATCTGGCTGCAGTATGCTTCACTGCCATCGCTACTACAAGCATACTTCTCAACTGTCCAGATTTTCACAGAATGTCCAGATGTTTTGCTCATATTTTTGGTCTGCCGGCACATACCCTTTTATTCTAACAACCTTCTAAGTTTATAAGAGTGATATTTAAAATTTGTCCCTATTTTTGGGCCTTTGCCCCCCCCCCCCCCCCCCATTATTTTTGGCTTTGTCCAGATTTTTTTTGTGATATGAGGCTAAGAGCTATGACTACAAATAATAAATTATGCAAAGTTATTCCTTAATTTTCATTTCAGGATGTGTCTACACTGTACAAAAATGCAGTCATTTAGTTAACAGACACCACCTCTCTCCTAATTACTTACACTCTGGTATAATTTTCTGTTTACTGTAGAACTGTTGCATATGTCTCTGGTAGGTGTCACACCAGATCTTGCTGCATAGTGCGATAGTGAAACCTTCATGCTCATTGTAATGATAATTGCTTGCAGGATTCCTGCCCCAAGTCAGCAATCACTCTGCTGTGCTTCATTAGCTCAATTGCTGATCTTGGCAGTCAATACAAATGCACAAAATATCTTGCTATACAAGGCTATTGAATGTTTTATACATTTAAGGCTTAGTGTTCTTGTGAATATTTTTTAACTAGTAATGCCCCCTTTAAAAACTGCAAGCAAATATTCTTGTAAGTGTCATGTTCCTCCCTTTGCTTAAGGGAAGATCTCAACATAGATAAATAAACTTTACACTAAATTAAAAAAAAATGTAATTTGGGTCAGCCAGGAATCTTTTCTTGGCATGAGAATTCAGAGGATTTTACTTCTCGTCTCCTGCTTCGTCTTCCTTCCTTAAATGTCTTAAAAGAAGATTTTCTTTTTTTTCTAAACAAAATGCTCCAGAGTTATAGGGCATCCTCTTTTCTCAAAATTAAAATGTATAACGCTACAGGGTGGGCTGTGATGACTTAGGGGTGCTTGCCTGATACACTGGCTTAGGCTGCTCAGTACTCATTTGTTGGAATTCAGATTTACCCTTGTACACTGGCACTTGACATCATCCTGGATTATCTGCTTTCCCAGTTGTATCATTGCCTCAACAGACTCTCACAAGAGGGGGACAAGGATGGGGACAGGTTGCTATAGTGATTTATATTACTTTGAAATTGTGACTGGCAATGGATATTTCAAATTAAAAAAGAAAATGCCTCCTACCCAAGGTGCTGGGTCCCAGATATCTGATTTGGATTTTAATTGCAGCATCATTAGAATTCCTTTGACAAGTTCTCTGCCTCTTTAATGTATATTCTTGGAGAGGGTCCCACAAGTTTGATCTGTCTGTCAGTCTGAGACCTGCATGCTTGAACATTACATGTCGATTATCTAAATGGTCAAATCCTAGTGAGATACTCACATGATCAGTCCATAGACATGAAGGCGCCAGTTTGGTAGATATCGAGCACTTTTTCTACTCCTTGACATGATTTTAAGTATAAACATTTGCAAGGAAGTATTTTACCTTGCTGAAACAGGAGACTCTAGTTTTAGTGGCCTCTGCTAAGCATTTTACATGTGTACTTTTTTTTCTAGAATTCACCTGCGGTGGTGGTGCTGCGGTAGCTTTGTCGCCTCACAGTAAGACGCTGTCCGGTTCGATTCTCAGCTAGAGCGTCTTCTGCGTGGAGACATGCGAGAATGGGCGTACCTTTGTTGAAGGTTGTGCATCAGGGCTGGCAACTCGGCATGTAAAAATCAACTGCCAATCATTAGCGGACCGGAGTTCCGCTTTAGCGACCCCTAACCAGGAAAAGCCGAAAGACACAATTTTTTTTCTAGAAGAAAGTACTCATTCTTATTTATTATCTCACACACACACACACACACACACACACACACACACACACACACACACTCACAGAAAATACTTCTTTTAGGGAAAGCTTACAACTGATACAAAGTATTATTGAATAGGGTTCTAAGGAAATGTATTCATTTAAGAAAAGATATACGGTGCTGCTTTGACACCTGTCACTCTTGGAGTTCCTCCTGCAGCTCCCTTTTTTGAGCATGACTTAGTAATTCCTTGACCCCACAGCTAGACTCACACCATCCTACTCTTAAGAAAAATCTTCAGAGTAGACTGCTTTTCCTGAACTAGGAATTATTCATTAGGGGCACAAGCTTAATGGACTCTTTAAGTGGCCACTGAAGCCAATGACCACATTCAGCATGGAACCTTAGTTGCCAACTCCATACAACAGTCTTCAAAACTCTCAAAGTAGACTTGTTTTCTGGATTTGTTTTCTGGATTATTAATTAGGCATTACAGGCACAAGCTGTCCTTATCTACTTAGTGACTCTTTATCTAAGTGTGAGAGTGCAATGACCATTAGATTGCCTGTAACCTTCCCCTGCTATGCTCCTTTGTGCTAATGTACAATAGAGGATACATGTCACGTAAGTGCTGTTAGCAGACCTGTTTCTGTTTTTTCCTCAACTGCCTGTTACAGTGCTGAGTAGAGGTTATACTTCATCCTGTTTACTTATTATCTGGCTAATCCCTTTGCTCTACGTTTATTTATTTATATTTATTTATCCTTTATTGATTGGGCTAATCCCAATAGGTTAGTGACCTCTTTTCAGGGGAGGCCCGAGGTGGTATTTACACTTCTAGTGGAAATTGAGCCAGGGCATCAGGGAACTTCCTCTACTTTTTTGATAGCTGCTTTGGGATCTTTTACATCCATCTGGGCTACTACCAACTCAGGCAGATGGGGCCTTGGCTTAATGTCTCATTCACAGAGCAGCATAGTCAGGAGTGCAATATTCCCTTATGCTGCACTGCAGTGTCCATACTGAAAATGAATCCATGCATTTGTGGAGAGAACAGAACCCGCAGACTTCTGATCTTTCAACAACATAGGCAGGTGTAATACTTATTGTGTCACTGATAATATTCTTCTCTCCTAGCAGTGTTTTACTTAATCATAAGCACTGCAGGGGAGTCCATTCATTACCTTCATCTGTACTTTCCCATGCGTAGAATAACTCTACTCTAGGTTCTTCTTAACTGGGTAAATCTCATCTGTAGCACCTATGGCCTGGTCCTGTTGAGCCTATTATAATTGAACTTTCACTAATTGTTTTTGGTGCTCCAGATAGAGGGAAAGCACCACTACACTCACCCTCACTGTATAGAGCTTTGCTTTGCTCATCACCCTAACCACATTTCTACCTGACACCCACAGGATAACTTAATAACTATGGGTTTGGACCCCTCCTAACTCATTAAATCCAACCAACTGATTCTCTTAACATATGATCATTCCACTACAGACCCCCAAACAAATCACACACTTACCCTCACAAGTAAATCTCTACTAAGTGACAACTCCCTCAGCATCTTCCCTCCTGCATTCCTTCCCCATTCATCACTTTAGTTAAAGACACGCAATGGCTATTCATGTACACAGTTAATCAGTATTTCTCCCTTACCAGCAAAATACCATCTTCAGCAAACATAACCAAATTCACTTTCACCCTCTAGCACAAAAGTACATATCTAGTGGTAGCAAAGAAATATTCCCTACATCATATCTATTATATCGAAGCCAGTTTGCTCCTACAACTCTGGATCTGCTCCCTAATTCTCACAGCTACTAACACCCATCCTTTATGATAACAGACATAATCTGGCCCTCTGCCTTTGATTCCCAGCTGTAACTACTTCCTGGTAACTCCCTACCATCATCAAGCAGAGTAATCATGGTAACATCTGAATTACTTTATCCTCAGTCTTTGTAACATTATAGCATTCCTCTTGTAGCATCTGAACCTCACTCTTCTTTCAACACAGTGAAACCCTTCTCCCTGGTTAATTCAAGAAATATCTCTTCTTTCCAGTACTTATCTCTGGTGGCCTACACATATTGTTCTATCCCTTCATAACTACCCACTTTGTGGTAGGCAGAAGTTACAAACTATCCTCCCCCTCACTTCAAAACAACATACTGTTCCTTTTCTTATCACAATCTCAACTAACTTCTACCTTCATATTTTCTGTTCTACTCCTGCATGCTTATCCCACTTACTGTCAGGAAAAAAATAGGAACTATAACCTCCCTTTTCTGAATAACTCTGCCCCTCTTACAGTATTTTAATCTACTTTCCACTAACTTCTACCATTACCAAATAGTGTAACTCCCTCTTGCATTACTTTTCACTAATCTCCACCATTGCCATGTAACTCTGGTGGCAAATGAGTTACCATGTCCTAATTCTCCATATGTTTTTAGCATTTCTTGGGTGGCAGGCTAAGGCACACTAGTCTTTCTTTTCAGTGAAACCCTTTACCTCAGCTCCACTGAAAGATTTCCATAAACTTCTACCTTCACCAAATAGTGTAACTCTGGTGGCAGATGGGTTACTCTGCCTTAATTCTCCATAATCCTGTATCATTCCTCTGGTGGCAGCTAAGCCACACTCTTCTTTCACATTATCAATTCTTTGGGGGAAAATCCAGTAACTTCTACCATCACCATATAATGTAACTCTGATGGAAGTAGAGGGACTCAGTCCTCAGTCTTCCTAATCTTTTAGCTTTCTTCTGTTGGTAGCAGGGACACTCTTTTCTTTCACCCCATTGTAACCCTTCATCTTAACTACTCATCACCAGAAAACTTCATCTTTCTACTACTCGGCATAGTTGACAGATATTCTCATCTTATTCTGCTATTCCTATACAACTACTCACTTTGTTGGGTAGCAAATAGGATCTAGCTCTTCCCTCTCATTTCCGCACAAAATTCTCCTCTTATTCCAAAGAATATCCTTACCCCATCACTCCCTTGTCATATTCACACTCTTAGTCATTCTTCCATCTGTCTCCCACTCACCATTAAACAAAACTCCTTCTATCAGTGAATAACTGAATCAATCAATCAATCAATCGGTTCAGATACTCTGCCCAATCCTCCACTTCTTATTATCCATCTATTCACTTAACTAAAAACAAATTCTGATCTAACCATCTCTACCAACTTTCTTCTCTTATGCCTTTGATTAAAGACTAACTTATAACAGTTTTCTCATCAAATTTCTACTAGCATGACTAGCATAACTAGCATGTCTATATATTACAAGTGCTCTTCTTTTAGATGTGCATCCTATGACAGTTCTACAGGCTAATTCTCAAAATAATATCATCATAATACTGCATGCTTTATACATTAACCATGCCTGCCCATATATCACACACACACACACACACACACACACACACACACACACACACACACACACATTTTTTTTTCAAGGGGACAACTGCATACATTGTTCTACAAAGGTACATCCCAGCACAATAACACTTAAAGAAATATCTAGCATACTGTTCCACACCCTTGTCAAAATCATCTGCTCTGAAATATTCTGGTCAGCCCAGAGTCCAACTAACAAACAATACCTAACCGCGGCGCTCTATCAATACAAATTCTCCATCTAGTATCAAGGAACTAAAAACTGCACATAGGAATATATGCAGTATTAGTAATAAATGGTTCTCCCTAGAAACATGTCTACATTCTGAAAATCCCAAAATAGCAGCAGTCACTGAAACCTGATGCAGAGATGAATTTTGCCCCTCTGAGTTCATATTCTGTAACCATACATAGCAGTATACGGTCAGGCAGTAAACCTGGAGGTGGTTGTTTGCTACTTATTCAGAAAGATACATCTCTAACTCAGTGGCAGTTGGTGACTTCAAATTAAAGGGGGGCTGCAGGAAGCAGCTGAATGGATGGGGCCAATGGGAAGGGGTGTGGTCAACGAAAAGGGGTGGAGCTATGCTCAAAACCACAACAACTGGAACTTTAATTAAATACGCTGCCCTGGGTGCCAAACCGTCATTACGAGAGTCCAATCAAGACAAAATGAAGTGTAGAAGAAAAAATATTTCAATGCATTGGCTACATGACAACTTACTTAATATCTAGATGGAAACACAAAGGTTGTGAGGCATGAAAAAATAAATTACTTTTTAAATACATTACTGGAATGCCAGTCAAAAGCAGTTCTAATTATAATTTATATTCAGCTTTATAAAATTACCAAGTAACATGCTGAACGTAGCAATCTCTTTGATACACCCACTTGTAAAAATGTTTCTTAACCAAAAAAGACCTGCTGCCTGACAACTATCTACTTGCTTCATAGGGAAGACATGATCAAAGTAAAAAATGAACAGCAAACAAGAAACAAGCTCAAGATAAATTGCTTAAAGGATTACTGCACAAGTTATAGATCACACATGATAGACTGGCATTTTGTTTAGTTTACAGGTAAAGCCTACAAAGATGACTATAAGTCTCCAACAAATGTAATAAGCTTCTGAAAATACTGTAATCCTGTCCTTTATTACAAATACTGTCATATGCATTTCAGTACCTAAGGCTTATATGTTATTTAGTTATGTAAATATTCTCTGCATGGCAACAACAAAAAGGTTTTCAATGTTGGTAATTCTTTAACGGTATGCTTATTAAAGCTTACTTGCATCTTAATCTCCGACAAGCTTACCTGATGGTCATTAAAGCATTGCTATTTAAACACAGAGTAACAGGGCACTGCAACAGCATGCATTTTCTGAATAATAAGAAGCATAAATCAACAGTATAAAAATATGACAGAAAAACAGAACATTCTGCAAAATCCAGGTCAGATGAAAAGCCACGGTCGTACTTGTGGTCTACCTTGGATGGGGGAATATTCTGTACACTTACACTGCATAACTGCTCCTAGCCTTGCTTGAACACATCCAAAGCCACTACAGTGGGGAGCGGGGTGCAACAAGTATGTCACAATTTGAAATGGCTCTGGCTGACAGTGATGACTCATACCTCTCAACATCAGAGCAAGAAATCTGGACAAAGCCATACATAGAAGTGGGACACAGGGCCAGAAATAAGAACAATTTTTAAATATTGCTCTTATAAACTAGACTAGTAGTAGGTCTTGCATTAGTATGAATTTTCTGAAGGGTATGAAATCTTTAACTCAAATGTCTGCCAATATTTTCGAACTTCAGTCTTTAATGATTTGCCACTAATTTGCCAGAAAACCACAATTTTATGAAAAACGGACCAAAAATGTGATGTAAAAATATAAAACTGCCACACCTGGGAACCTGTCAAAGAAGGGACACCTTTTTAATATTAGTACTGTTAACTTGAGCAGCGGACAAAATAAGAGCATCATAAGAGCATCTACATGCATTTCTGAAGTAAAAGTAATCTATAACTCTGATCATTACAGTTATTTATAATTGTAAACCCTCCACGTTTTCTTCCCAAATTGCCATTTTGCAGAGGGATTATTAGGGGGAGAGCAACATTTTGAGCCAAAATTGGGGACAGTTGAAAGGTTTCAATATTCCTAATTCTATAAAGCGATTTATTTGCATGTACCTCTCAACCTCTTAATGCAGGAAATCTGGACAAGCCCAAATATATTGGGGGAACATACAAACAGTACTAAAAAATGCTCTTGTATAAACTCAAGACAGTTGATAGAATAACAGATCTTGCTTTAGCATGCATATTTCTGAAGGTTATGACGTCTGAAACTCAATCCCCGGGATTCATGAAGCTTGTGCCAGGTACAGGCGTAGCGTCGGCATTCTAACACCAAATATGGCTGCCGAGCGATTCAGGTACGAGCTGTTTCCACGTGCACTACCTGCGTACGCTAAGCCCACACAACTCCCGAGCCCTGTATGCTAATTACCCCATGTGCAGCAGTATAGAATGCAAATGAAGGTATGTAGCGATTCAGGAAGTGGTGCAGGCATAGCGTAAGCATGCAAAAATGTAAACCGTAGAAAACAGTCTACATTTTTGCAAACATAAAATCGGAGCCATGACAGTCGACCAAACATGTATTATATTGTTAATATTTGCCAATGGCTAAATATATAGCCATTGGCATAAAAAAACATGTACAAAATATAAAATTAACATTTAATATATATATAGTCGCACTATCGCAACGTGGAAGTGCAGGGCAGTGGTGCGCAAAGGGGATAGCAAGGAATATATCAAAATATAGAATAAAACCGTAATGAAACACATATCACGATTTCCCCATAATAGTCAATGGCAGGCATGCTACACCATACTATGGCACAAGGGTTGCTAAGGGGCAGTGACAGTGTTATGCACAGTAGCTAGGAATTAGTAGGCAATGCCATGCAAATGAGAGGATTAATAGTAAACAGCAGATTCCCCGCTGGAGTAAGGATGCACCTCACAGTGTAGCATTATAACACCGAGGTATGCCCTTGAGATAAAGATGACATCAAGAGAGGGATGTGTCGCCATTGCTGTAAGCACATTGGAGCATTGCTAAACCGGTTTGCCCCTATCTAGGCAAAGCTGCAGGATAGGGGTGTGTTGAATTGGCCATAGCTATGCTTAGCTGAGAGTACACAAGGTAACCGAGTATGCATGTGAACGGAGATGAAAATGCGCATAAACCCGGTAAATGGGTTTGTGCAGCGTGCACTGCAGCTGAAACAGGAAGGTTATAGGAAAGAAATAAGGAAATGTTGCAGCAGTGAAATTGCAGTACAAATGACTAATTAACACAAAGGAGCCTACAGTGGGCCATTGACAACAGCTAACAAGGCTGCAAGCAGCTACCTGCAGAACAGGAAAGGGGAGGGGCTGTACTGCAAAGAAATCAGTAAAGTGTCAAAGCAGAACAAAGTCAATTTGCAGAATATCAGCACATTTTGCCATGACTGGGTAGGGAAAGTACAAAACAAGAAAGATGGCAGGTGGATGCATGCCTGATAATGGGAGGGGATCCAGGTTTAAAAGTGAATTAAAGGGCAACAGATTAATCAAGGCAGGTAAGTAGATCTCCACAGTAAAGGCCCCACACTTGCAGTACTCATTGCAAAACCCATAATTAAGACACACTGCAGCTGGAATAGCTCATACACACCCACTGACATCAGCAGCATCCATAGCACAATAGTCTAAAGTGTGAAAGCACCTCACACACATTTGTGTATTCCCATACACTCTGCACCAGTGGTGTATACAGACGGGGAACTTTTAGTATGTACATGTTAGGGGCTGCCATAGCTTTGATCCACCAGCAGGTGTTGGAGACTGAAGGTGGTGTAGAGGATGATGCACACGACCACCTCAGGCACTAGAGGAGGAGAGTGTTCAGACCCAGGGTAACCTACCATGGGCTACATGATCTGGAGATAGTAGAGAGTTACAGGGTGGACAGGGACATCCTACACAACTTGTGGAGCTGTGCCGGCCATGCCTCAGAGCCAGAACAAACAGAGGGGAGCCCATCCCAGTAGATACAAAGGTATGTGCAAGCCTGAGAATACTAGCTACAGGCACCTTTCAAAGGCCAACTGGAGATATCATGGGGATCTCACAGGCATCAGCATCCAGGGTACTACACCAGTTCCTGGATGCCATGTTACCACATGCCAATGAGCACATATACTTCCCCCAAACATAGGAGGAGTTGGCCAGCAATATGCGTCGCTTCCACCATGTGGCAGAATACCCGGAGGTACTGGGTGCAATAGACTGCACGCACATACACATCAAGTCACCACCTGGTGAGCAGGGTAGACACTACATAAACCACAAAGGATACCCCTCCATCAACTGCCAGGTTGTATGCAATGCCCAGGGCATTATCATGGATGTGTGTGCTGGCAGCCCTGGAAGCTATCTCGACTCCCATATTTGGCATGCCTCACAGTTGTATCAGTTATTTGCCAGGGGGGGCATCCCAAATGGCCACCTGGTGGGGGATGCTGGTTATGCACTGGACCCGTGGATGATGACTCCCATCAGAAATGCACACACACCCACGCAGGAACGGCATAATGAGGCACACGCACAAACCAGAATCATCATAGAGCATGTGTTTGGGATGCTGAAATCAAGGTTCCATTGCTTGGACATATCTGGTGGAGCCTTGCAATACTCTCCAGGCACATGTACCCACATCTTTGTAGTGTGTGCCATGCTACACAATATGGTCCTGCGGAAACAGCTGCAGCAGGGACAGAATGGTGAAGGCTCTCACAGCCCACCGCCATTGCCAAGGGCCCCACAGGCACAGAGGTATCCAGACCATGAACACTATGAGCCAGCCCCAGTAGGTAGACGGAGGCGTGACCAGTATGCCCATGCCTTGGCAAAGAGGGAACCTATAGCACACACACTGACAGTGTAGGCACCTAGGGACTGACACCTTTCTCCACCTGCACACACAGTAAAAATGGATGGCACCCACACAAGACTACCTGTAAATTGTCATGTATAGGCAGTCTACTGTGTGCACCCAACATAGGCAGCCCTCAACTATTGCACACACAACTGCCACTGGCACAAGGTAAGTCAACACCTGAAAAGTAAATTAAGCTATCAGCATATTCAGATACTGTATGTATAGATTCATACATAGGTACTTGGCCAACTGCCAGAGGCCATTCATAAGCACAGCCAAAATGTGTCAGCTTTTGCCACCCCATTGATTCATTAACTGTCCCTCTGTGGAGCAGAGCCAATGATGGGATCGCTGGGGTGCATCTACTGTTACCCATCCACTCTTCAAGGTTTCTCTTGCAGAGTGTTAGTGAGGGGCTCTGTATAATGTAGTCAAGGATGTTGTTACAAAGTATGGGGAGTGTCTGTGACAGGAATCTGTCCCTCCAGCATCTTCCAGTTATTGTCGTAGCAAGGGTCAGCTCACTACAGTGTGTGGCTTGCTGTGACATGGATTCCCATAGGTGGAGCATATCCATCAAGCCTGAGTTTGACATGGCTGTGTTGGCCAGCGGAGATTATCTCTGGGTAAACGAGATGCCACTGAGTAAATCAGGAGTTTATTCAGTCTGGCTGCATAGGCCATATGTTGGAGGCCAGTATTCTCCTTGGGGAGGTACATTCGTGGACCTCCCAGCTGTTGGAAGTGTCTTCTGAGGTACATCCCACATGGGTTATTATACCCTATGATGGGACTGATGAGTGATGAGTAAAGGGGCACTATAACCCCAGTATGTCTAGATGGGAATCCTTTAGTAATCAGATGGCCTACATAGAAGGATGTCCTAACTACTGTGGAGATATGATTGTCAAAGGGGAGATCACTGTCTACATTAGTCCCCAGATACCCCATTACCTCGTCCATAGAAAAGTGGCTGCCACTTATGTGTTAATATGTGGGTACCAATTCCACAATGGAATGACCATGCAGTTAGTGGCACTTGGCTGGAGGCCATGACACTGACACCCTGTGATGTTCTCTATGAGGCCCCTTGAGGGATGTCTGTGTCAGTTGGACTATCAATCATGGCTCCCAGTTCGCAGTCATTGTCAAACATGGTCTGCCATAGTCCACCTGTGTTTGCGTGTACCTCTGAGATGTATATGCCAAACAGTAGGGCTCCCAGGACTGAGACCTGTGGGACACCAGTCATGATTGGTCAAGAGTTGGACCTGGAGACCGCTAGTCGTACTATGTGGGTTCTGTGTGTAAGCCCGTTGGTAACCCAACCTGTGATGTATGAGTGTATGTACAGGCTGGTGTGTTTATCAATAATACCTGAGTGGGGCATGGTGTCAAAAGCCTTGATGAGGTCCAGGTAGTATGTGTGAACCACCTTCCCCGTCATCTAATGTCTTGGTGACTGTATGTAAGACGTCAAACAGGTACAGTAGGCATGAACTGCACTCAACCAAGCTGACCTGGGTTGGGTCATGTGTTTGGAGGTTACCAATGTCTTTGTTAATGAGTGCCATGAGGATGCGAACCATACCATTGCAGACCAGGCTAGTCAGGCTTATGGGGTGGTAATTAATATGGTCAGTTGTGATTCCACCTTGATGGAGTGGTATAACCGTTGCCACTCCCCATTGTATGGGCATGTAGCCTGTGGAGAGGCTGAGGTTGGAGAGCTTAATTAGGTGGGGTGTCAGGTTGTCTTGTACAGTTTGCAAGATGCAGTCTGGGACAACATCTGCCTCCACTGGTGCTGTGTTCTGCTGTTAGAGAGGGCCATTTCCACCTGTGTGTCTCTGGTGTGTGGGATACTGTACCTTTTGGGTAGTGTTGTGGGCTCTTTAGGGGGTGAAGTATGCACTGAATGTATCTGCAAGGATGTTGGTGATATCAGTAGGGTCAGCATATTTTGTGCTATATTTCACAGGCACAGTGAAAATCTGTGTGTCACTACTTAGATCCTTGACATAGCCAAAGAAGTTTTGTGTTTATCTTTCGAATCCTTGTGTACTCTCCTGCTGATGTTAGCCTTGGATGATATCATGAGGGACCTATGTATCATACTAATAGTGGTCACGGATGTCTGCCCTTTATGGGATTTGCTGTTTGTCTGGAACACTGTCCTACTTCTGTAGTATAGCCTGTTTATTGCAGACTGGTGTCCTAGTCTAGGAGGAGTGAGTCTTGGTTTACCAGTGATGGCACGATCCATATATCCATGTAGGTGCTTATAGACTGCATTTGTAAATCTGTCTGTATCTTGAGCAGTGTTTCCCCTTAGCGTGGGGGCTGTGAAACCCCCCACCCCTGTCACTAGTAGTGTAAATTTAGCTGTAGGACAGGTATACACTGTGGTATCTGTGGGCGGGGGAGATACATGGGTGTGGAAACAGTGAATAGTTCATGGTCATATCTAACCAGTGACCGGTTAACCTCCGCTGTGGTGCACCTGTTGCCCATGTTGGTGATGACCACTTCTAGTAGTTTCCACCCCAAGTTAGGGAGGTTACCACCTGATACAGGGCATATGAGGTGATAAATTCCAGGAAGCGCTGGGCCTGGAAGTGAGCACTGGAATAAATTTCCCAGTTAATGGAATGGTAGTTGACATCGACCAATGCCAGGGTGTGCATTAGGACTGTCATGTTCTCCACTGTCTCCAGGTAGGTGGAGTGGTGTTCCTGGGTCATGGAGGGTGATCCGTAGCAGGCCACAGTTTACATTGCAGTTGTGGGTGATGTTAGCTGCACATGGATGATCTCAGAGGTATCATGCTGCCCCACTAACCTGGAGGTGTAGGTATCCCTGATGAATATGGATACAGCCCCTCCATGTCTGTGTCAGTCCATGTTCTGTGGCTGAAATGTGTGGTATGGGTTGTAGTTTGGTAGTGCTGGTGTGCTTGCAGGATCCTTAAGACAGATCTCAGTTACTGCACAGATGTTGATGTTGTCCATCCTGAGGAGTGCTGTGAGTGCATGCATGTGATCACAACCCCTGGTGTTGAGTAGCAAAATCCTCATTTAACCTGCTATTGTGCCATTTATGGAGCTGGTATTCACCTTCGAGACTCTCCTAAATAAGGCACCATGGGGGCACCAATAGCCTTGGCCAGTATTCCAAAGTCTAAGACTGACACATAGGCCGGTATGGTATTGTTGCATGCATGTTCCCCATCTGTGCTTGTTTTTCATCTCTCCTGTAGGTAACCTACTGGTAAGCAATAGAAAGCCTTAAACTTATACAAGTCTTCTAGCTTTCAAGATAGGCTTTTGGAGTGACTAAGTATCAGTGTTCAGTATGTTCTTGCTGTACTTAACTGTTTCTTGACTACACGGTGATTTCTCACTGTATATTGTGATCTGAAGGTCTGTTTATTCACATATTATAGCTGTGATGGCCTGCACTTTAGAGGTTCACAGATAGCCTACTATCTATCTGCCCAAGGGCAGTTAGAAGCATAGCTACAGTGTCTTGACTGTCCCCACACCACTGATGAAGTAACTGAGCCTCTGTCAAGCATAGCCAATGAAGCAGTTCCAGGCAGAGTTGCTGGAAGCTGTTGAAGACTGGGATTGTGGAGGGTGATAGGGACACTTAGTGAGCTAAAGAGGGCATGTTAATGTGAAAATTCAACACCATTCAATTCCTCAAAAGGTCTCGCAGCTATCAAACTGGACAGGCTCCCCCACCCTCTAGCTGTATGGTTCTGGGACACATGATCTCTGGGGTGTATATTCTGTTACCCATTCACACAACAAGGTTTCCCTTGAAGTGTGTCAGTGAGGAGCTATGCCTAATGTAGTTAGGAATGTAATGTATTGTCTCACAGTTGTTGTGTCTTTTGGCTTTTCCTGGTTAGGTGTCGCCACAGCGGAACTCCGATCCGCTAATGATTGGTAATTGATTTTTACATGCCGAGTTACCAGCACTGATGCACAACCTTCAGCGAAGGTACACTCATTCACGCATGTCTCCACGCAGAAGACGCTCTAGTTGTGAATCGAACCGGACAGCGTCTTACTGTGAGGCGACAACGCTATCGCAGCACCACCTCCACGGATAATACATTTGTTATATGTTGTTATTGCAAGAGTACGTGAAGCTCAGTGAGTTTGGGTGCCTCAGCCCTTTGCTTAACCTAGCTTACACATAGAAATCATCTAAATAGGAAATAGGCGGAAGCAACGTTAATGTCAACAGTGTAATGGTTACAGCATCTGCATAGTATCTGTGCATTCGAGGTTCCAATCCTGATAAAGGCAGGAATGTTTATCATGCTCAAAAGTATATTAACCACAGCTTGCATATATAGGTAGCAATTGTCTGTATAATAAACATTCAAAACACCCATATAAAACCATGGGTGCTGGACAGTACAGTCAACAGAGAATGTAATGTTACGTCAGCACATAGTGAGATGTTACTTCACTGACATATATATATCCAGAGTAGTTAGCAGATGTGGCCATGTTTGCATGCACAGGTTATACGTTACAAAGTTTGTTTAACTGTGTTTAACCACTGCTATAATGTCACACAAACACTTTTAAACATGCTTACAACTGCTTAAATGAGCCTTATTCTGGAGTAAAAAACAAAAAAATCCCCAGACCATGCACACTATAGTCATGGAACTTACCACTAAGCCATCTGAGGTGTATACATGTTTCAAGGTCTTGAGACTACACCTTGTACCATATGCATTTCACTGTAATGATCACAAATGGGACAGTCACTTTGTGTACATATGTACAGTACATTGTAATGTACTGTAGTTTGTGAACCAACACATTCCAGTCTACATATGTATTCCTATTACAAATTAATACGAAATATATATATATATATATATATATATATATATATATATATATATATATATATATATATATATATACATACATGTCAGTGATGTCTGCACACACACACACACACACACACACATATATATATATATATATATATATATATATATATATATATATATATATTACACAGTTACATCAATAGCCATCTATATAAACATCTATGAACACACTTTGTGACACAGAAGCACTCCAAAGGAATTGGAGTGTACACAAAACACATGCAAATCTGATATTATAACAATTAATATTAACCTAGTTCACCATAGAAGGGGTGGTTGTTGTGTATGTGAAGATTGGGGTGGGGGAGGAATGATGGGTAATGCAATTATGCATCAAGGAGGGCCTGGATCAGATGTCCAATAAGTGAACTGGATGGGTATACATGGAGTATGGGGACAATATAAAAAGGACACAAAACAAGAACCTTTCTCTTTCATAATACACCCTGTCATGTCTCATTGCAACACCTAATTTCAGAAACATATGAACATTAACATGCATCAGACATATGTACACCAACTGTCACATTTGTTTTCAGTAGTGAGGAATGCCTGTAGTACAATGTATATTCTAAACACCATAACATTTGTACGTATCTCAGATGCCTTAGTGGTAAATTCAGTGACTGTGGTGTTCATGGTCCTGGGTTCAAGACCTGCAAGGGCTGTTAGCTTATTTTGAGAGCCAGAATAAGGGCTGTTGGATGCAAGTGGATTAAAGCACTCTTAAGCAGTTGTAAGCAGGTTACCCCGGGGTTTGCGAGATGATAAGTGGAGCTGAAACACGGTAAACGGAGAGGCACTTCACAGGTTTAACCTTTGCTTAACGTCACGCAGACCAAGGGGAAACCTGCTTACAACCACATAAATGTGCATTATTCACACTTTCCCTACCAGTGCCTACTCTGAGAGGTAAAATAATAACACCTTCCAGGAGTAGAGCCCGCAACCATGTACTCCATCCTCAGAGTAACCTAACACTAAGCTACCTGGGATGTACCTATCCCAGTTGTGTATGCAGACAGGTTAAAACACAAAAGGGAGGAATGTGTTGAAGTAGGACAAGCCGCCATATATCCAATTAAAGGTGTATGCTTATATATATATATATATATATATATATATATATATATATATATATATATATATATATATATATATATATATATATATATATATACAGAGAGAGAGATAGACTATGTCGATATATACAGGTCTACATATATATGTAGATATATAGATAGGTTAAAAACATCTACACATCTATGGAGGTACAGATAAACGTATGCAATAAAATATATATATCTATACACACACACACACATATATATATATATATATATATATATATATATATATATATATATATATATATATATATATATATATAGATACATACATACCTGTCTGTAGACAGCATCCGAAGTGTTCATATCTGAGTATAACATGGACCATAACAATCACACATTCCACCCCCCCAAACAATATGAACATAACATATGAACAGTATATGCCAATACACTATTACAAATCTGTTCTATGGACACAGTCACCAACACAACTGCAATGACTGCAAATATTCATGACAGAAATACACAGACAGCTTTCATTTTGCAAAACTTTATTACATTCTGATGTATTGCCAAAAGGATTCATGGACTAACAGTACCTGCATGCTATACAGGAAGCATTTAACAGTGCTTTAATGAATCAGCCTGCAATTACCATAATATTAGTCCACTAAGGGATAGGTGTTCACATAGGGAAAGAACACCCACACACATATAGATATTGTATAAAAGGGGTTCCTACACACTTGAATGTGCTATGTACACCCACCAACGTCTACCCCACAACCAAAGTAATTACATCAATATATACTGTCATACCATAACCGATTCTTCAACTACTGTACAACATCTGCTGAAACCTTAACATACCTGGACACAGACACACTAACATGGCCCAATGTGAAATAGTTGCTGTTATACAAGTGAACAGCTGCTGATATTACAGGGTTTGTATGAACTAATCCCGTTTCAGAGGGTTGAAAGGTTCGTACACCAGGAAGTGTTACCGAGTACTGATTATCAGCACAGTATGATACACATTAACACCAAACTAAATATGTCTGGTAAGCACACTGTAAACCCCCTAACATTATATGCATAGCTATGCAGCCTTGAGCTGGTCAAACAACCTGGCCAGACTGAAACATATGCAGAAGTATTAGGTACTGACAAACCCTGCACAAGTAGCAATGTTCAGAAATATAACAGCAGTACTTACATTTAGACCAAATCCTCTAGGCATTACACACAATATATTACTGTTCGTCTCCATACAGCTGTTGCAATAGAGTCCAAACAACACTTCCACGCTGTCTTCCTCACAAGTAAGGCAAAGGGACAATGCCCAAGTGGAGTACTCAGTTATACTCCAATGTAGCCATGGTATTAGCTAAGGCAGTAGCAACGCAGCTGATGTGCATGTAATTAGCTACTTAGGAACACCAACTGGTTATTGGGATAGCACGTTACTGATCTGTAACTATAAAAGGTTGCCTTGTCACACATTCAAACCATCTGTATCTACCTGTAGGACAGTACAAAACACTGAAAGACGAACTGAAAATGAGTATTATACTAGTCAATAACACCTCCAATTACTAAGAAGGTATGTATAACATGTAGTATGTCTGTGTATGTGGTACCTGTTCTGTACGAATTACAGTGTAATCAATGCATATATTGGAAATAGCTATCTTGTAGTGATGTATTGTTGAGCAGTAGTAATGCTTGTAGTATTCTATGTGTGTACTGCTGTAGGTCACAAGGCAAACTCCTCATACACCACAAGGGATAATATGGGCTTGGAACCCACCAATTCGCTTCCAGCCACTGTCAGTGTCATGATTGGTCCAACACGTATGTGCTATAACAGGGGATAGTATATGTCGATATATTGTAACAGTTGACATATGTATGGGTGTATCAGTAAAATGAACATGTTAAAGGTGGGCTTACCGTGCAAATTTGGTGTGCATTGTGGGATACTGTGCCAATAACTGTGTAATGTACAGTATATTATTCAGATCTGTGTTCTGTTCTACATAGCAGTTCTGTTATGTTATGCAAACAGTAGTTATGTCTATTGGCAATTACAATACTCAATAACAGGATACATATCATTTGTATTCATCTGACAGTTTAGCAGCATGATAGCAAAGATAATTGGAAGAGCCAGGTAACTATCCATGCACATAACACACGTAATATCCACCTCTCTAGTTTCATTTGCAAGCAATAACAGCTGTGCATGTGTACATGTTATACAAATGTGTAGTGACCCTTGTTACAGGGCTGGGCCAAATGGCTATGTGCACAACTACATAGAATGGATATTGAGAGTAGAGACACACTGGTTAAACAACCAGGTTTGTGCAGCCCAACCTCTAACTGCCAACCTAACAGCCGCTTGCACATACTGTATGTAAGGTAGTGCACAGCACCTGTAATGAAACAGGTTGTATATCATCTTTAACTCCAGTGTAACATCTGCAATAGGAGTATAAGATGTAGGAGGCAGCTGCCCATGTGTAATAGCCACTTCGTAGGTGATGGCATACACTATCTGATTATATCCTGATCATGTTGATAGTGGCATCAAAGTCTATTGATACATGACTCTGTTTGGAGAGTGGGTGTCTGTGCCCAACAGAGCTCATGGTCCTGGTGGATATGTGAGTATATACCCAGAGAAGGAAAAAGACCTGTAGATACTTGCATCATCTGTAATAAACTAACAGGATGTGATGTGCTCCTCAGAGGAGGATTGCCGCTAAAGTTAGCTACAATGTTTCCGTAATAGCCAGTGTTGTCACGTCCATAACACAAATATTTACATGTGAGCATCACTGTCTAAAACATCTTCAGAAGCAATACGTAAACTAAGTACAGTACATGGTACTTGTAGTACTGAATGCTCATACAGGCATGTCCACTAGTCAGCTACTGGTGTTTACTAATGTCAGCTTTGTGTATGTGGCCATCCTGGGGGAATGTAATCTCTATGCCATGTACACTGACAAACCCACCTAACACCACGCCCCACACATTGTTTGGGATGCAG
Organism: Protopterus annectens; assembly: GCF_019279795.1. Taxonomy (NCBI): domain Eukaryota; kingdom Metazoa; phylum Chordata; order Ceratodontiformes; family Protopteridae; genus Protopterus; species Protopterus annectens. The sequence continues at coordinate 1,643,301,971 of NC_056728.1, read as the reverse complement.
CTACAGGGGTAAGCTGGAAGGCAGCCCCGTCTACAGCCATGACTGGACAGTCATGAGGTGTAGGTTAACACATGCATCTCATCAACACAACCAACACATACCCTTACTAGAACACAGTAAGGACACCCACACACACTACCAGAAATCACACACATTCACAGATGCTTCTAAGTATCTGGCCAAACAAGTGACCACACAAACTGTATGACATAGTTTGCATAATTTTGCCACACCTCAGAACATGTGGCTGGAAACATGCCCAACAGTACGCATTTGTGAATGCAAACTCTAGCACTATGTTACACACCAACCTATACAAGGGTATACATACTGTCAGCTGCTGTCTGCCATGATTAGCCACATACCCATACACTCAGACCACCTTTTGAACTATACACATGGCTCTGGCATATTCCATGTTTTTATGCAGTAGCCTGGACTGCATGGAAACACATGTAGGAACTGTCAGGTCTAGCTCATGAAGGTACGTCCCAAGGCCTGGGTAGCATTCTGCCATCGGCCAGAATGATACTGCAGTACAGGGACAAAAGGATTGTATTCCACAATTGTCTAGTGTAGTGGTGCAAGTCAAAGGGTATCTGGTATCTGTCTGCCTGGAATAACATGGCTGACAGACAATGATGCTTTGCCAGACAGGGCCTGCACCTGTCACCCCTAGGAATCTAAATACTGCCTAGGGCTCATGCTTCCCCTATAGTGCCTTCATCATGCACAGTTCAAGTGAAAGTCTACTGCTGTTACAGGGACAGCCAAGCAATAAACTGCGGGTGTCGCTACACAATGATACATGTCAGAAACACTATATGGACACACATATGTCAATCCCTAACATGGAGAACATATCTGTGCAGTGGTTGAGACATGTTTCAATGCTCCGGAGAGCACAACTGTATGACCATGTTATAGCACATACCTCACCTCTTGCCCATTATCCTTTATTGGAAAAGATGGGTCGCAGGTGTGTCCATATTCTTGAAGGATATGTACACCCCCACGCTAGTTGCACTTGCATAATGTCAGATGCATTATGCTGAGCAACTACCTTTGTGCCAAAGTGGAATTCAAATTGCACCTTGTGACAGATCACCCACCAGGGCATGGATTTCCCAACTATCATAATGTGATGTAATGGGGAAGATTAGGTCTGAGACAGAACCATAATAATGGCTACTCTCAACTATTCCATTATGAACTGGGAAGACTTCTCATGTACCCAACACCTGCGCTCAATGCATGTTGGATTCCATCGACCCCAATGACCTGGATCACAGTAGTCACACAAACAGGGCTAACAGTATGCTACACATAGTCAGTCTCCAATGCCAGTGTTATGTTTCCTAAGAGCAAAGTAGTGACTGTCATGGCACCCATGCAGATGGACAATGCATGTGCAAATGCTGTATCCTACACAAATAAACCTTAAGCAGTCACATATGTGCAGTGATTGTGCCACTGAAACAGAACCAAGATTCAACCCAACACAAACAAGAAGGCAAACTGGTGGTACCATGCTTTAAACTGTACCACAGAAGGTAGTAACTGTTGCAAGAGTGAACACATGAGTGTAGGTGATCCCTGGTCAGCCTCAGTAAGATGCAGATACACCATATAAAACCAAACAAAGCTACTGTGAAACTAATCAGCCACATATTATGAGGCCAAGCACAGAGCATTCTATAGCTGTGTCATTAATCATAAGGGCAATGACAAGACCTGCCGTGCTGCACAGCACCATGGCATGGGAAGTACTGCACCTACAGAAATAGCACCTGTTCATCCAGATAGGGTCTTGGAGAACCTAAACCCACTCCCGCCCCCCCAACAGGTACACTTAGTAATATATCCATGTACACTGCAGGACCCCATAATAACGACTATACAGGTACAAGCTGCACTCTCTAAAGCCATACATACAGCTTTCATGGGACCTGTCAACATCCCAGAGTGTATCCTACACAAATGTAAGAACCCATTATAGAGTACAACGCCCCTTTTGGAATGTACCTCACAAGACATCTGCAGCAGCTGGAAAGGCCACGGAAGTCCCTCCCAAAGAGGATTACTGGCCTCAAACAAATGCCCTACACTGACCGCCTCAAAAAACTCCAGCTTTACTCTGTAGCATATCTCCTACTCCGAGGTGATCTCTGCCTAACATATAAAGCTATGTCAAACCCAGAGCTGTTGGACATGCTACACCTAAAGAAATCCCAATCCTTCCAAGCTACATGCTCTAGGGACCTAAACCTTGTCACCACAATAAATGGGACATGCTGGTGGGATAGATTCCTGTCCCAGACACTTCCTATACTCTGGAACAAGCTACCCATCTATGTCAAGCAAAGTTCTTCATTAGCACTCTTCAAGAAAAACTTGATGAGTGGATGGGAAATAGGAAATACACCCCTGAGATCACTTCTGTGTCTCTGCTGGACAGTGGCACAGGAAAATAACTGTCTTGGGTGGCGTAAGCTATGGTACCTTGCTGGCTAGTCTTACGTATGCCCTTGGGCCGATAGCCTAGTACCTACCTATGAACAATCAGCTATCCACATACACATCAGGTTCAACAATAGCTTCATGTCAGGCTGTGTACACACCGAATGGTGCACAGCAACAGTTATCACACCCCACAAAGACGGAGACACCATTGATAATGGGAAATAGTGCACAACTACCCTGCTGAGTCTGGTCTCTAAGGCCATGAACCATGTTCAGCGTATTTGATGTACTCAGTACAGATGTAGATGACAGTAGGGTTGATTCACACTGCATATCATGACCTTGCCAGGTCTTAGGACACCATCACCCATACTGTGTTCCAGCTACACTCAGTAAACTAGGTGCATATTCCTATGTCACAGGAGTGGTTGGCAACTGGACTGCTGGCAATACCAACACTACAGAAGGTGTCTGACTAATACATGCACATCAAACCAGTGCCAGCCACAGTAATACAGGGCTCATTCCTGGTACTCCTCCTCTTTGTTATCTGTACTGCACAGATTAACACAGATGGCATCAGCCTATTGATGTTTGCAAATGAATATGAACTGGGAGCAATAGTTGACTCAATGTGTGCTGCGTTCAACATACAGAAGGGCCTTAGTGTGTCAGATGTGTGGTGTGTGATGTATGGCCACAATCTGACATCTTTGTATTGTCATCCCCTATGTTACAAACCCTGTACCCATGAACTACCACCTAGTCAGCAGTCAACATAATGGCAACTGTGTGTATGGGATGCAGCTGGACAGTACTCTTTCCTTTGATAGTTACTTCACCACACCAGACAGGTAGTCGTATGTGGCACCCCTAATCATGACAGGGTGTCATCCAGGAATATAGTGATAATTGCTCAGCCATAATCAACACCCATGTGACCCATTATAGATCACATATTTCCTTTAAGGGTTATTGCCCATGTGTAGATGGCCTACACTGCACTTCCCAATCCCTAGCTGCACTATGTAACATGCAGCCTACCCAACCCAGAGGTGTTGGACATGCTACACTTAACACATCCTAATCCCAAATAAACACATACTTCATGGGCATCCACCTTTTTAGTACAAGGATCATAACATGCCTGACAGATCTCTGTCCCATACACTTAACATACTCTTGCCATACTATGCATCCCTGTCCAGCGAAGCTGCACATCACCCCTCTCTGTGACATAGTGTGATGACCGCATGTCAAATATATCAGTATCCCTGTGGATCAGTTCTGTGGCACTGCTTGAAATGGCCACTGAAACTTACCTGTCTGTTGCCTACAGCTAGGTAACCTGTCTGCCTAGGCTCATAAATGGCCCAGGGCATATAGCCTACTAGATCACTATGACTGTACATGCTATAGTTGATATCCAACCCTGCAAATACCATCAGGCTAGCTATTGTCCCATGTGTTACACATGTGCAACACAGGCAATACATGGCAGGATGCTACACAGCTGTGCAGTGCCATGTAGCTTTATATGGCAAAACACATACATGCTTGCAAGTCTGCAGGTCATGTCCCTAACGACTATGTATGACTATATATGTAACATATACACAGCATTAAGGTTGATTGCATTAATGTGAACACATCCAGGCATGTGCTGATAGGTAAAGACACCAGTACAGGCAAACAGACATGCCCACGTCAAGACAACATCCACATGGTGTATGAGCAATGTCATCACATGACACACACATATATGGCGATAACATCACATCACCAGTAAGTGTCAAATGTGTGTGATTTATACATGTCAGTGGTGTTAGTGCCATGTAGATTTGCAAAGACGTATTTGTAATCTTACTAAATGTGATACACATGTATGTTCAGCTGTACTTCTGTACTTCTCTGTGAGTTACTGTGACCTGTCTCCATCGTTATGTCTTCCAGGTATGCCATGTAGCAGGCTGCCGGTGTACAGCCACTTGGAGGATGAGGTCCATACCTCACACCTCATACCTGGGGTCATACCCCATACCTCGACAACCATACAACACTCTTAGGCCATGTACCACAGGATGCACAGCAGTGAGATGCCCTGTGGGAGGAACTCTGCAGGAGGGCAAATGATGTTGGCGGTCACAATTGCACCTATCAGCAGGTGCGCCGACACTGCACTGACCTCATAAGACGGGCCGAACAGCATGCTAATGCAATCACCAGGGAACAAGGTGCAACAGATGGGGGGCCACTCATCCAGCCCCCACTCACACGTACAGAGGAGCTACTGGCCAACTTGGGGACACCTGCAGACCTCCATACATAAGCTTTAGCTGGTATTGTGGAGGTGGGTGTCTCTCAACCACCGAACCTGGAGTTGCCTGGTAAGTCACTACTGCACATATAACACAACTATATTTCACATAGTTACATGTGTTACTGTACAATATTTAATGTAACATCATATGCAAGGCATGCATGCACACATGCCACATACTATAGTCTGCTACTCTATGTATGCACAGATGTGCATACTCCATAGTATAGTGTATTGTACTGGCTTATGTGCTAACATGGACACTGCACCCCGTAACTATCACACAGATGTGGATAATGATCTTACTGCTGTGACACTCCTGTTTAGGTACCTCTGGCGTTTTGCAGCGACAACAGCCTGTGTCAGGTGAGATTGTTATTATTTACCAGGCTTGATAATGCACGGAACATATTAATTGTATGCTATTTGTCATAACGCACGTACACATAATGTATGGTGGTCCTGTTAATAGACACTGGTTAGACCTGCAATTCATCACAGTGGTTACCCATGTGAAACAATTGAAGACTATATGAAACACCTACACTAAACCTTACAAACTGTCATTGCCAGATGTGTGGACAACAGTGAATACAATGGTGGATGTGTGTTTTACTGTAGGGACAGGTACTATGTATCAGCACTACACATGTTGGGAATACAAACAGTACTGTACAGAGAGCATATGTGTGCATACACTCTAAATGTGTTGGAGCTGGATTATGACCGGCCCACAAGATACACCCTTGTGGATTATACCCTTGCTATGAATGTCACACAATGTCATGTGCTATCTGACATGTCCATGACTGCAACACTGCTCAACTACCCTGCAAAACATGTCTCACATCCCATACATACCACCCTTTGTCTGCATAACCCTGTCCTCAGTGGAGTATATGACATCTATGGGTGTATGTCATATGGGATAACACTGACATGTGAAATAAGATGGCCATCACACCCATTGAACAGAACATGTGTACACATGGCAATGGAGGATGGCCAGAGATATGAAGCAACACACACAGTAGAAGTGATGTACATGTGTACACTCTGTTGTACATTGGCTTGACAGAATACAACTATGGCCTTTATGTAATGGTGATATTGCAGATGTGAAACACTAAACATCATACAGGCCTATGCACAGCTTGTGTAGGCATAACATGCAACCACCACATAACATGTCTTGAACATCTTGAGTGTGTCACGACATGAAAGGATTCACCTATACAGTATCCAAATACATACATGTGTTGCATAACACACACATATAACCACATCAGGCCACAGATACAGTACATTCAACTTGCTGGTGTCAGACATCACTGTCATGCCTGCTCCTCATGTGTGTGAGGTACACAGATGGCATGTGGAACATAGAGTACTGCTGAGTTAGCCATGTGTGGGCATAGTTGCCAGGCATCAGTAATATGGTTGCAGCCGTGCAGGGGTGTCATCCGTATACCCTTCTGTGACCTGTGTCACACATTCCACATTAGGGTTTAGTGTGTATACACCTCAGTGACGTGGGTCACATTCCACATTAGATATGTATTGTATGTGAACATAGTCATGGCTATGAACTGTGTCAGTAGCTCACACTGTATAGCAATTGTGAAGCCACATGATGCCCTGCAATGGCTATGCACACCAACTCAAAGTGCAGTGTGTCACTGCTTATTTGTAGGGCGGACAGACAACATTGCATCAGATGAAGGCCCACATTAGTAATAACACTTCCCTGAATTGGGACACTATTACCGTACTGTAGATTGGAAAGGACACCATTGTGTTACACATGTATGCATGTCATTCAACACATCAGCAGAAGACATGTCATACGCCAGACAGCAGGCTGGTGTACTGTAAACCTGTGCTGGTCTGTGGCACTACTGCAAAGTAGGGACAGCCATGTCAAACATGCGTACAGCCACATGCAAAATGTCTAGACTCAGCTCAGGGGTAGGCGGAATAATGTTGAACAGACATGCACTGCTTTGGGGGAGATATGCAAGCTAAGGCTCAGGCAAACATAGTATGCAGTCGACATACCCTTCTGCTCATGTCCTCACACACAGGGGTGGTGGTCAACACAACGCATCAGTGGCAGATGTACAAAGGTCAGCGATGGTCTGTTAACATGTGGTGTATGTTGCACACACCAATGTAGTGTGGTGCAATGGTGTAAAGTGCTTGCATTGTGCTGTGGGTATGGGGCATAGGCTACTAACACAAATGGTGCAATACAGGTATGTATTCTAACCACCACTATAATTGTGTAAGGTGCATACTGTCTGTTATAACACATGCATGCTGTTTTGTGCAACTCAAAATTGTCTAAGCTGAAACTATAACTGTCTAAGCTGAATGCCATCTGCCATATAACCTGCATGTAGCGTGTGTGTGTGTGTGTGTGTGTGTGTGTGTGTGTGTGTGTGTGTGTGTGTGTGTGTGTGTGTGTGTGTGTGTGTGTGTGCGTGTGTGTGTCTGTGTGTCTCTTTCTGTCTGTGTGTGTCTGGTATAACATGAAATGTACAGTTCTTGTGTTCCCCTCACAGGTGTTGATGTAGGTGCATTGCCCTCCTGCGGTCCACCTGATGTTAGTGTCCCCACAGACTCTAGCAGTGATGATGATAGTATGATTGAGGCACAGGCAGGGTTGTCAGGGGCTGAATCTGTTCCACTGGTTGCCATTCCACCTGTCTCCCCCTCATCCTCGCACACAGCTCCCCTGCCTACACATACCCCATCACCACTGGCCATAGAGGAAGTACAGTTGGCGGGCGGTAGCATGGAACAGGGAAGTGTGGAGACTATGGAAGGTGTGCCTGCACACCATGATCCCAGTCAACTGACTGGTGATGTCCCACACAGGCATGTGCCCAGCGCTGCTCATAGGAGGACCACTGGCCAACATGACCCTGCGAGACAAAGCACATCAGCTGGAGTCACCAGATGTATGTTTTGGGCTGTAATGGAGGCACAGGCATGTGCTGAACAGCACAACAGAGACGATGTGAGGCTTCAGAGGGCTGCTGTCCATTCATTAACTGACAACATCCAGGCACTTGCAAATGCTCACCATCATCATGCATATGTTTTGGATAGACGATTGGGTGACACGGTGGAAGTCCTTGACTGTGGCATGTCAATCCTCGAGCGTGGAATGTCTGTGCTGGAACATCTGGTGGGAGTGAGGCGTTGAGCATTTGGACGTAGGTCAGCTAAATCACCTGTTGAAGGTCTACGTGAACATGCTACTGCACATGCCCTCTCCCATAGTGGCGGTAGCAGCAGCAGTGCAGCTGGTGCTGTACAGTCCACACCAGGACACAGCAGGCCATGTGCACGTGGTCCTGGATGGTCCCAACAGGGACAGGATTCCAGTGGACATGTGTCATCAGACAGTACCTAATCTGGACCTCTGCCTGGTAGTGCCTATGCAACCCCTGGCAGGCGCTGGTCACATGGCCGTGGCTGGACACCGTGAACTGTGAAACTTTCCCTGTACAGTCTGCAGCTGTCAGTAATACCCCTGTGTAGGCCAGCCACATGCCAGACCTGTGTGCATACACACACACCGGAAACAAATGTAGGGCACCTCAACACACACAAGCATAACATCCACACACACCCAATGATATCATAGGCCCTAACACACACACACACATGATGTCATCCAATGTCGCAGCCTAGGCCTCTGGCAAACATTATCACCCTGTGTATATGATGATGCCTGTGCCGCATCCCTGTCATCCACACCATCGGTGCAGGGACATGCTCATATGGTCTGATGCACAGGGTGAACATACTAGGTAGACAATTGTAGATTAATATTGTTGAGTAGTGTTGACAGGCAGTGGACATACCATGTATTACAGTTTTAGAATGCATTTTGTATGTTTGACAGTATGTATCATGTGTAACAACACTAACAGCATGTTGATCTTGACGTTCTGCCTTCCTCTTTCAGGTGTAGTTGCATGTGCCAGGGGATGTCGGTGTTTGCGGTTAGTGTCCCATATGTACATGTTGACTACAAACAGGTCAGTATGACAATACCTGCATGCACTTTGTAGCTTCCACATCACAGTTATATTCTCCCATGATTTAATTATGTTTACTGTTCTAATAATCCAAGAGCATGATAGCTGTGTAGTAAGCTACTGTGTTCAGAGCCATTGCATCCATAGTGGGTGACATCACAGATATAGTTACCTGGAGCGGGGAGGAGGTAAAAGAGTGGTATGGCATACGACAAGGGTAAAGGCCAGTGGAAATAGTGGCTTCTCATTGGGAAGCAGTAATACCCACTGCCATGGCAGCATGCAAACATACACACCCACACACTCAGGGATTCACAGACAGTAACACACACTCTGACACACACACACACAGTTGCCAGTGTTTGGATGAGAACCCCTGCCTATGTGCATACCATCATTATAGTACTACACAATTACAACATGCGCCACAGAGATTACACATGTACAGGTAGTCGGAATGGCCTAAGATCGAGGACATCGACAGGGATACTACAGTGCAGTGAGTGTATGTGGGGAGGGGGGGGGTCCATCAGTAGGCTATGTAACAACAGGTCACACCCCAGGGTGTACATGTTAACAGGCAGTTAGAATGCTTGTCTACGATTGATGATATCAACAGGGATGCTAGATTGCATTGAGTGGATGGGGCAGGGGGCATTAAGAATTCACTATGGTAAAATACAGCCTCACTCCAGGAACCAGACAGTCATACATATGGACAGCCCCCCCACCCACACACATGTGCACAGACACACACACACACACACACACACACACACACACACACACACACACACACACACACACACACACACACACACACACACACTGTGGCATTCACAAAGATATACACCTATGTCACATACATACAGACACTTTACATTTGTGAGGTTCAACCACCTGCCTGTGCCTTTCTTTCTACACTTCACTCTGTACTGGTATCAACAACAGTGTTCAGGAGTGTGAAAACATGTGGGATGTATTTCCAACCATACGTGACATATATGGACACACCCACACATGCCAGTACTGTGAATCAAATACCTGCCTATCTCATGATAGGTATTACAGAAGTACAACACTATCGCATTCACTACAAAGCTTACTGACTCTTTCTTTTGCCAACTGTGCTGATATATGCACAATACATGCACAGGGGAAGTATTACTGTTACAGGTGTCATGAGTTTTGCCTTTAGTGTCACCCTTACTGCATTCTACATTGTCTGTCTTCCACTTCAATTAACAAAACCTGACCATAGCAGTTACACAGGTTATTGTAGGAATGGTTGTAACACACCAGTGAGCTGTCCTCAGTAATCATTCATCTGCAAAGAAGCCCCACCACTTAGTAGTCATGTCCAAACATCTGTCCATACCTCATGTACGACTTACTGTACTTAGAGCATATCAACATATACAGTTGGCAATGTTGAGGCTGTATTGCAACAGCATGATGTACTAAGAAAACAATCACCTTCAGACATCAGACACTGCACACACATGGAATCTACACAAACATCAATACATGTACACATATGTGGTCTACATCAGTAAGTGCACTAGCAGGTCAAGAGGATACATTCCACACCTTCCCCACGCCATGTGTGAAACATAGCTGAGCATGACACCATAATGGATGCTGTATTCATGTACTGGTAGGACACCACCACCTTCACCGAGTAGCCAGGTGTACATATATGACAACAGCACATATCAGCGAGACACACACAGCATTATTCCATGTCATGCTCCTACAAACTGTTACTTGACAGTGCCATGGTGAAGCCAGGGCACTGTAATGGTCAACAGTGAGCGCATTATATTTGCCACACACACACACCTCATGTTTACTGGAAGAGTGTCAGCAATGTGCTCTGTTAGAGCTAGGCAGTACACTCATTCAAGCATGTACGAAGTCTGTGGCTTGTAAACATCTCACCCCAGCACGTACTGGCTATTGTGGTATTAAGGCTAATGTCCAGACAGCACACAGCATGCATGGCTTGCAATCGTTGACATGAGGTATATGTAGGAGCTGTGGCCACACATGGCTGTACATGTCATGAACATATCACCTGTGACTATGCAGGAACATATAGAACAGAGCTGGATTTCCCTGAGTCTGTCAATACAGGCCTTGTGTAGATCCTATGATCCTGTTATTTGGGTATGTTTGTAGGCATTGCATTAGGTGGACATGTCTAATGACATACATGCCACATGGGGTGTTGAATGATATGATAGGTGTCATGGGTGACCAGTAGAGAGGGAATATTACCTATGTTAACATAGATATCAAACCTTATGTACTGTTAGCATGCTATCTGCCATGTGCATGTGTGTAATGACTGTAGCTACCTGTATGTAGAAAGGATAACAAAAGCTATGGTAATGTCATTTATGTTTTATGAGTGTGGGATGTACATATCCAGGGCAGGTACAGTTAGGTCATATCCAACCATGAGGGTGTTGTTTACTAGTGTACAGCAACAGTCGACCGTGTTAATGCTGACAACATCCTAGGGACCATGGTATGTGTACAAATGAGCTGATTACAAACAGTGGTATTATTGCATTGCATAACACATTATGCAGCTGTGTCTGTACACAGTAATACAGGGTTCATTCCTGGTACTCCTCCGCTTTGTTATCTGTACTGCACAGACAGACACAGATGGCATCAGCCTATTGATGTTTGCAAATGAATATGAACAGGGAGCAATAGTTGACTCAACATGTGCTGCGTTCAACATACAGAAGGGCCTTAGTGTGTCAGATGTGTGGTGTGTGACGTATGGCCGCAATCTGACAGGTTTGCATTTTCATCCCCTATGTTACAAACCCTGTACCCATGAACTACCACCTAGTCAGCGGTCAACATAATGGCAACTGTGTGTATGGGATGCAGCTGGACAGTACTGTTTCCTTTGATAGTTACTTCACCACACCAGACAGGTAGTCGTATGTGGCACCCCTAATCATGACAGGGTGCCATCCAGGAATATAGTGATAACTTACTTATATATGTCAATACTTCATGTACATGTATGCAAGTTTATCACACAGCACAGACACAGATATATCATTTACAGGCCACATACAGGTATCAGGTAGTAAACCAGTATGATGTGCATATATACTTTGCACATTTGATGTAGGCCTAGGTACATTCCACCAATTGAGGGTTATCTGGTGGTCTACCACGCTATGTCATACCACATATGGATGTGTGTTGGTAGTCTGGGGGCAAGGTGGTGGATGTATATGAGGATACAACCTAGAATGCATTTGCCACTGTCACCTGTACCTGACTCATCTGTGATGAGTTATGTCACAGTAGTGGTCTTTACATGTGAGTAGCCTTTATGAATATGTGGACACCACCACCTGGAATGGTCCATACCACTGTTATGGCCCACATGTCTGGATCTGAGTTATATGGTGGTAGTGCAATTGTGCACTATAGAGCCTTCAGCCAGGTGTTCCTCACTGCACAGATGTCAGTATTCACCACTGTAAGTTCTACATTGAGCAAACGGATTACTAAAGCCACACATCTAGCACTGGTTAGCATAAGCATCCAATGAAATTGTCTTGTAGGTGTCAGGGTGTTACTTCTGGGTGTAGGACATTTGCCTCGGAATGTGGCTATATGGGTAAATGTGACCTAGGTATTATTCACACACATGAAACATGGATGCACATGCTCTGTGTTGAAGGCTTGTCATTCAGTCATGACAGCCCGGAATGACAAGACACTGGACAACCTCATGATAACAGCAGGACATTGGCACATTGTTTTGGTCTAGAAGTTGGCACTCATAACATGACATCATTGCGAGTGGCAGTAATATGCTTGGTAGCAAATGCCTTATGTAAGGTGACGGACAGCAGCTGAAATTGTGTATATGACCAATGTGAGATACACTTAGGGTAGCAGTCCTGCTAATAATGACAACAACTAACACAGCCGGGAGAGGTCATCTTGACACCTGCACCTCAGTACCATTGCACAACATGGCTCACACATTCTGCTTGCACATGCCACTGTTCCACGTATAATTGCCACTGTCCACAACCTGCTATCAATGTATGCCTTTCAGGACAGCAAGGTGTGTGACACATGCTGTAGGTAGCATCCGCCTGTGTGTCCCAGGTAACCTATTGTCTGTCACATCCACACATGCATGAACATGTATACTTAACATATATATGTCAGTACTTCATGTACATGTATGCTTGTGTATCACACAGCACAGACACAGATATATAATTTATGGGCCACATACAGGTATCAGGTAGTAAACCAGTATGATGTGCATATATACTGACAGGTAAGATGTACATAGCTGTAAACCTGTGTGTTTACCATAGGAGTCCATTACCACGTGTTCTGTACATGTAAGTGTATGAGCATGCACACTGTGGCCTTCTGTGGTTAGAATCGGAGTGCATCCCAAACAGCCCTGTGCTACTAAGTGTATGAGCATACCCACTGGCACCTTGTGTAATTTGAGTCAGTACATCCAACAAGCCCTTTTTTACTAAGTGTATGAGCATGCCCAGTATAACCTTGTGTAGTTGTAGCCATAGTGCATCCCAAACGGCCCTGTGCTACTAAGTGTATCAGCATGCCCACTGTAACCCTGTACAGCGATAGTAGTTGTCCATTCCACAGATGGCCATACTCCAGTTCAGGTTCCTGTTGTGCTACAACTATACCTCTCAGGCCTACCTATGTACTACCTGCAAATGATGTGTCTTGTCTGTGCATACAGGTTGTAAGGGACACCTACTTTAAACACACAGGTTTACAGCTATGTACTTCATGACTGTCAGTCTCCCTGTTGTTGTCCTCAGTCTTAGAAAAGCATTCTGACTGCCTTGGAATGTGTAACCTCTGTGGTGCATCTTGTAACTGTGTAGTACTGTAATAGTTATCTGTAGATAAGCAGGAGTTTTGATCCCACCACTGGCAACTGTGTGCATGTGTTTGTGTGTATGACAGCAAATGCCTGAGTGTGTGTGTCAGCAAATGGCTGAGTGTGTTTGTGTGTGTGTGTGTGTGTGTGTGTGTGTGTCTCAGCAAATGCCTGAGTGTGTGTGTCAACAAATGCCTGAGTGTGTGTGTCAGCAAATGGCAGTGTGGTTGTGTGTGTGTATTTGTGTCTACATCCTGTCATGACAGTGGGTTTTGCTGCATTCCAAAGAGATACCTCCTTTTGCACTGGCCTTTATCCTTGTCATCTGCTAAACCACCCTTTCCCCCCCACCCCACTGCAAGTAATCAGTCCTGTGATGTCACCAAGCTCAGACGTGGAATAAGAGTAAGTGTAATTGTATGTGTTCTGTGGTACATACCCCAACTGCATAACACTGTACTAGTTACCTTTACATAGGCAAGATGTGTATGCACAATACTGGCAAGTGTGTGCTTGTTTGTGTGTGACTACCCTGTAGCCAGGCATACAGATGTGTAATGTCTTTTAGCACACCATGGTAGCCATCTGTGGTGACCGGTGTCTACAAAGTATTACATAGTTAGGAATGGTAAAGAATACACAGTCAAGCACGACTACAGTTGGGTATGTTATTTTCCTGTGCCACTGTCGAGCAGTGACACAGAAGTGGTCGCTGAGGTGTAAGTTCATACCCATCATTCCCCCACCCTAACTCCACAATCCCCGGGATAGATTACATTAGCAATCATTCCTCACCCCAAACACCACATACACAACAACCATCCCTTCTCTGGTGAACTGCTTAAGATTTAAATGTTATAACACAAGAGATGCCTCTGTTTTGTAGTTTCTTTGGAACCCTTCTGTGTCACAAAGGGTGTTCAGACGTGTGCGTGTGTATGTGTGTGTATATATATATATATATATATATATATATATATATATATATATATATACATGTGTGTGTACACATCCTGTAGGTGCATATATATATGCATATATACATATATATATATATATATATATATATATATATATATATATATATATATATATATATATATCCAGTAAAAAAGCAAAGAGCGACCAGACCACAGCTAATAAAATCAAGCCAAGTTTTATTCCAGGAAATACAAATGGAGAGCGCTTTCACAGTAAAAAACTGCTTCATCAGACAAATTCTTCATTCCACTCATCAGTTTAAAAATACATATGAGCCAATCAGAACTCAATAGCAATTAATAAAACATCAAATAAGAATTCACTACTATTTAGCCCATTAAAGAGCTAACTATATTATAGCATTTCTCTCCGGGCCTCTGCTGAAAATTGGCTACGTTCCAAGTCAGACTTTCTCGGTAAACAAATAAATAAATAGTAAAGGGTAAATATACAATAAATACCAAAAGGTATAAATACATGTAAAAAAGTATACCTATATGCATCAATTTATAATAAAATACATAAAAGACACATATTTCTTAAGATGTTTCTTATCTAGCATAGGTTTGATGGAAAATTTATCATTCAACCCTTTCCCCATAGTGGCTCTCATTCTAATGATCCATTCTAGTTCTTTACATTCTACTTTATTCCTCTCCAAACCCCCTCTATTCCCAGTCCACACTTTCTCCATGACCAAAAATTTAAATGTGTGTGATACATCTATATCTATCACATGTCTGGCAAGGGCATTAGTGTCTGCTCTCCTCCGAATATCATAAAGGTGTTCTCTGATGCGATCACGTAATCTACGTGTAGTCATACCTACATAGAAAGATGAGCACAATTCACAGTAGGCCAAATAGACTATATTGTATGTGTTGCAGTCTGCTCTAAAGTTGAATGTCAGAGCCTCCCCAGACTCTGGGTGTAAAAAGTAACCTTTGTTATCCACTGCTTCACAAAAGTTACATTTCCCACATGGTAGGGTGCCTTGTACATGTTCAGAAGTTGCAGTGCAGTGCATATCACTGTTCCTCAGCCCACATAGTAACCTTTTAAGTGATTTCTGATTCTTAAAAGCAAAACTGGGTTTGTCTCCAACCATATTTTTTACTTTATCATTCACACACAAAATATTCCAATGCTTCCTATAGATCCCTTGTAGCAGTCTGATATTACTGGAGTAAGTAACAGTTACTGTCAGTACTTGGTTTCTGTTAGATTCTTGCCTATCTGTAGGGGTACAGTTAGAAAAATAAGGTTTAGCTTCAATATTCCTGAGAGCCATCACATTGCACACAATAGGGTTAACTTCTGTAACTTTATAATCTCTCTCTTTAAATGTCCTCTCTAATGTGTGCATTCCTTGCATGAATGTCCCATCTTCCACAGTTAATCTAGACATCCTAAATGATTGCCCCTTTACAATATTCTTAAACACATAGTCGGGGTGCATACTGTGTCTGTGAACATATGTATTTCTACTGCATTCTTTACGATAGACCTCAGTGTAGAACTTCCCTGTACTTTTCCTTTTAACATTAATATCCAAAAACTCCATAGAAGTATATGAAGTTTTAAAAGTAAATTTTAAAAAATCAGTACTATTGTTAACATAAGTAAAGAAAGAGTCAAAGGAGTCCAACCCTCTTTGCCAGAGGAGAAAGAGATCATCTACAAATCTCCGATAAAAAATAACATGCTTACTGAGATCAATATGTCAAAATATGGTGATGCTCCCAGGTCCCCATTACAAGGTTGACGTAGCTGTTGGTACAAGAGGTGCCCATAGCCACACCATCCAACTGTCTATATACAGACTGCTCAAAGAGGAATAGATTATTTTCTAGTACAATTTCCATAAGAAAACATAGAAAATCTATGGTGGCAGCGTCATATGTGCCATCTTCCATGAGGTATTGTTTCAGATATTCTATGCCAGTCACATTAGGGATCATAGTAAAAAGTAATTTAACATCCATAGTAACCAGTAAACTAAAAGAATAAATATTCCCATTTGGGACTTCTTCGTAAACATTGGCATCATTTAACATAGATAACATTGTCTGTCTATAGAAATCATAGTCCATCACTACAATTCAGCCTCCTTTATCAGCGGGTCTAATACAAATATTGTGGCTACGACATAAAGATGATAAGGCTGCCTTTTCATCTTTGTTAAGGTTATTGTGACACTTAGTTGTTCTGTTGTCGTAAAGACTATAATATCTTTCAGGCATGCTTTCTCAAATGTTTCAACCACACCATCAACAATTGGTATATAGTTACTCAATTTCTTAAAACATCTACTTGTATTAAAATCAGTAACACAATCATTATGTTGCATTTTTAAAAGTAGATTCCTGGTAAACATTTTAAGTTTGATTACATTATCAGTGATTGTCATTCTGTTTGAAGGCACAAAAGTCATACCTTTATCTAGTACAGCAATTTCAGCTTGTGTAAGTTCACAGAGAGAAATGTTCCAAATTAGGGATGTGGTTTGTGTGACCACATTTTCTTGAGGGTGTTGGAGCCGTTCTCCTCTATTGTGTTTCATTCTGTTCTTGCCCTGAGGGAATTCCCGAAAATGCATATTCCTGATAGGATAAGCGTTCAAGTAACACCGTAAATGGAAATGAATAATGAAAGAAATAACCAGCAAGCAGCCTTTGGAACACACAAAAAAACTACCAATTCCTCCTTTGTGGCTGGTAATAAAGATGCTATTGTTTATCCCCCTGCTGATGCTGGGAATTTACTACCAACATCACCATATCCTATCAGGAATACGCATTTTCGGGAATTCACTCAGGGCAAGAACAGAATGAAATGCAAGGCATCGATAGAGGAGAATGGCTCCAACACCCTCAAGAAAATGTGTGTCTGTCTGACAGTCAGAGCCTGTGTGGAGGTGGCTGTGAGTGTCTAACCACTTGACATGTTGGGGAGCGGATCCTGTAGTTTTCCTATATGGTGTCCGTATTATATGTCACAATGTCCACCTCAGCAGGAGTACAGATATCAGTCAGCCAAGGGACTGTGTTGGCAAGCCATACCCCTACATCTGGCAAAAGGCCTGGTGAACAAAGTATGCAACCCTACTATTACCCAGATTACGTTCTGAACCCATGTGTCATACACAAACACACTTGCCTAGAATATCCCGCTATGTTTCTAGTACCCTGCACATTGATGACAGATAGTAGGCATGGTGTGAATGCAGTGGGCTGCAGAGGGCATGGCACCCTGTCCAACAGTACAATAGTCACATAATTGCAGGCAATATGCCTTCACTATGTTCCCCACTGGATGCCTGCAACATATGTGGTGCCATCAAATGTGATCCACAGAGGCCAAACAATGCCTTACACATGTGCCCTGTATGGACTGATGCCACTGGCACCAGGGAATACCTGTATCATGCTATCAATGCAGCTGCAGGGTCAACCTGCTGTCTATATGCAAGTCCTGCTACACCAGGCCAGTAATGGCATATCTGAGGATAACAGTCTGTGTACACAACATGTGCCGGCCAAACCAGGTACACTTGTACATGTCACTGTACATTATTGTGGGACATGCACATCCCAGGCAATGTCCATGTCAAGGACTATCAAACACAGACATGGCATGCATTGCAATGCAATGGCCATACACGATGGTAACCAGGATGTCAGGACAGTTCATAAAATACCCATCTGTGTGGGACATTGCAGACACTACACCCCTGTACCACACTGCACACCATTGTCAGGTGGTGTGATGCCAAGGATTACCCCTCACCCAGCCTTGTACAGCCATCTTGCACAGCCAACCACTACACACCCATAAAGCAATGCACACATGCATGTCAGTACTGGCACCTTGTGTCTGCATGAGGGGTATGATGCTCCCAACCACAGTCACACCCAGTATAACTCCCATTGGCATACCAACTGATGTCAGACATGTTCACATGCCCTAGCCCACAGAACCTCCAGATATCCCCTGTGGTGCATGTATTATCTGTGCATTACTGCAGTGTGGCAAACTAAGTAGTTAGGAAGTTTATTTGTGGGCCTGGCAAAGTGCATTAATGTGAGTCCATCAGAGAGTGTGGTTGTGTTGACAATGGCATCTGTTCATGTGGATAGCCATGTGTGCTACACCTAATGTATGTCTACTATATCTCTGTTGCAGATGTCGCTCACCAGCACACATATATGCTCTTACAGCACACCAACATGTCAGCTTTGTGGCACATGGAGTAACTGCATGCACTTGTAATAGTAATGACTAGTCTGTCAGGGGTTTGAACCCCTGTACTTGTAGGTGTGTGACAGACAATGCTTAGGTTTTAGTCTTCAAGCCCTTCTCTGATGTACTTTGCCTCTGTCTGTTCCTCCCACACACTCTCTGGTGGATGTGGAGTTGTACACCTGCTCAGCACCAGCTTGTGTTTTGTAAGTGATGGTCATAATCAGGTGATGGCCTCTGCATCTATTGCAGTCCTCCTCTAGCTGATTGCATGTGGAACAGCTGTGATGATGTTCCCATAGCCAATCGCATGGAAACACAGTACAATATCTAGGAACATCATGTTGGTGCTTGCCCATGACAGTCACTGTGAGTAGAACCTGGATCTGGTGTTTGGTAAACGGCATCACAGATGATATCTGGATGTTCCTCAAACAACATACACAGTGAAAAATTAGCCTAAAGACAGGAGGGTGATGTGCCAGACATGACTACAGCATGTAAGTGTAGCTATGCTTCATTGAGACTACTGCCAGTTTAACAAGTTGTGTGTGGTAATGGCTATTCTGCATGTTTTAAAACTGACAAGACAGTGCTCTGTTTGTGAGGGAACCCCCATCTGTAGGGCCATCTGGGGAATGGTTAGTGTGTGGAACCATTTGTTTCCTGTGTTACTCACTGAACACACATCTGTGAATTGCAGGAGCATAGTGTGAGGATTGCAGTCAGTACATGGTGATAGTGATGAGAGTTACTGCCATCGCATCCCTGATTGGACATATGTCACATGAAACAGTGGTATGACAGTCACTGTCTGGGGTACACAGTGACATGCCAATAATGGGCCACTGTTCATAGTTGCAATCACAAGTCTTCTACACTTTCTACAGATGTCCTCGAGTATATATGCAAGTGTTGTGCTCCCTCTGCAAATACATACCATCTGTTGTGTTGGGCTGGTGGTCATATCTATGCATGCTGTTATAAGTAATTCTGAATGCCATTAACTATTACTAAGCCATATCTGTGTTAAAACTGCAACACTATGGGCTGTATGGGTTTGGAGGTCCCGGCATAACCTCCTGTCCCACTTCAGCTGGCCATGGCACTGGGCACCAGCACATCTGGGACCCAGCCTTGGACCTCCAACTCTGTTGGCTCTGTACCACCTTCTGGTGGAACCGCCACTGAGGATGGGGCTTGTCCCCCCTGAGAGCAGGTCCAGACAGGAACTTGACTTCTGTCGTACAGTCCCGGTTGTGGTGCGTAGGGGGCTCAATAAGGGGTTTTGAGGCCAGATACACCAGCTCAAGGGCAGAGTGCCACATTTACAGGGTGAGCCTGCCCCTCCTAGACAGCCCCCAGCACTGCCACCTTTGCAGCTGTTTTGGTGCAGTGGTGGCTGCCCATGGCTGGGGACCTCCGTCCCAATGTTTCCATCTGGGGGCTCATGGGCTTGTGACTGCCGAACACCCCTCCACTTCCAAGGTGTATCCCCCCACATGTGTCATATACTGACCCTGTATGCTGTCTTGTCTGTCATCCTACCCAACCTACCCTCCATGAGCATACCTACTCCCCTTCCACCACATCCCACTCTCACCCAACAGAAACAAAAGGCCAATCAGTTCCTAGAACAACATTTACCCCATACATAGCTGTCCATTTCACATGTGCCCACTGGACACATGTAACCCTTTTAATATGCATCACAACATACTCCAGTTGTCCTCACCCCTGTCTCTCAGGCACACGATCCTGGTATGCGCATAACTCCTAAAGGTTCCAGGTACATGTGATGCAGATGACTCCATTGTACACACAACACTACCGGTCCCTTTATGGTTACCCCATTTACCTTTTTCATGACGATGATGTCGCACACAGCACCTTGCAAGACTACTGTTCTCACATAATGAATGGACAGGAACTGTTGTGTTAATGTAAATAAAATGCACAGAGTGATGTATATGGCCAATGTAGAAATGTTTGCGTGTATTAATGACACATGTCTGTCTGAGGGAGACTTGATATTACATAGGACAACATCACTACATAATACAGGCGTTGCTGGTGTTTCCCTTTTCATTCCTTTTTAATGCTTTGTTGTCACATGGGATGTTCTTGATATATCTATATATATATATATATATATATATATATATATATATATATATATATATATATAAATGTATGTATCTATTTCTGGACATAAACACACACACACACACATACATTTACATGTTGGAATACATTTCCTATACTGTTGAATGACTGCGCTGGATGATATGTTTGCAATAATATCCGATGTCTGTATATCTGCCATGGCTTAGTGGTAAATCACATTAGCAGGGGGGGTATAAACACACCACTACACACTGCCCACTCTCCACGTGTCGGGACACATGTCGTACGTTGTGTCGACCCATGGGTTATCAGGCTTGCACAACCTACTGGTCCATGTACTTCTACAGCCTGGTTTGATGAATCATTATTGGGACTGACTCCGATGATCATTAATTTTTGGGTGTTCCACAATGGACATTGATGTCTATGTTTCAAGATGCAGGTCTCTCCCACTGGTAGTATCCTGCCGGTGGTCTGGGAAGCAGTGGTGTGTTTACTTTTATTGTGTGTCTGTATGTCTCACCAGCCTAACTGGGGGGGGGGGGTTGCTGCTACGTGTTACACATTTGTTTATTGTACCCCTCACCCCTATATGCACGGCCTGTGAACATATGTAATTCGTAACTGCTGTATCATAGCCTAGATATATACATGTGTATATTTACAGTCACCCACACACACACACACACATATATATATATATATTTATTTATATATACACACATTACTATATACAGCTATATCTGTATATGTATGTATGCATACATGTATGTTGTTGTGTCTTTCGGCTTATCCCGGTTAGAGGTCACCACAGCGGAACTCCGGTCCACTAATGTTTGGTAGTGGATTTTTACGTGCCGAGTTACCAGCCCTGACGCACAACCTTCAACGAAGGCACGGCCATTCATGCATGCCTCCACACAGAAGACGCTCTAGCTGAGAATCGAACGCGACAACATCTTGCTGTAAGGCGACAATGCTACCACAGCACCACTACCGCGGACTATTGCTGTCTATATATATATATATATATATATATATAGATATATAGATATAGATATATATATATATATATATATATATATATATATATATCCAAGAACATATGGTTCTATGGGTGTCTGCATATGTATACATCTATATGTGGGTATGTATATGTATTCTGTCTCTGTATGTATACATTTGTGCTATGGAGAGGGAGATGCTTATCTCTATGTCACTGTGCGTAGATATACACACACATACCTCTACATATGTACATCTACATCTGGTTATTCCGTTTCTTGCCATATAGATTACACTTTGCTGCAGTGGGACTCGTAGTGGGTGTGGCTGCTTGCTGGGCGACACCTCTGCCCAATGAACACATTTGCTTACATCCCTGGGGCTGTCCATATAGGCCCACATCAGCCAACACCTGCACACCTAGACCCATAATTAGCTACCCATAGTTCCCCCACCCGCACCTCCTCTACAGCACCCATCCTTACTCTGGGTCCTGTTGAGTTCGGAACACACCACTACACGCTGCCCACTCTCCACTTCACGGGACCCATGTAAAACAATTGTCTCGACCCATGGGTCATCAGGCTTTCCCACCCTTGTATTCCAGGTATGTATAGACCCCAGCCAGAATGGTCGGTGTATCACCTTCTTTTGGTCTTGTCAATTTTTGGGTGTCCCGCAAGGGACGCTCCTGTCTGTGTTCCAAGATTAGATTTCATGGGTGCACTGTGTACCCCCCCCCGGGTTGTAACCTGCCTGTGGTCTAGGGAGCAGTGGATTATTTACATTGTTTGTGGATTTGTGTGTATGTTTCCTGTGTCCGGCTGGGGGGGTGGAAGGTCATGCTACGTGTTTCATGTTTCTTGCTTGGGCCCCTCACTTCCATTGGCATAGCCTGTGAACATATGGCATTCTTGTGTGCTGTTTCCTATCATAGCTATATATCTGTGTATATCTACACGCGCGCGCACACACACACACACACACACATATATATATATATATATATATATATATATATATACGTATATGTCTGCAACCATATAAATATATATATATATATATATATATTTATATGTGTGTGTGTGTGTCTGTAAAGGCATGAATACCCCGTGAAAACGCACTTACACACTCTTACTGGTGTTTATATATGCTTAAACCTGCTTACTAGTGCGTTATTCATTATGACACTTCGCTTCAGTTAATTTTAATTGTTATTTTGCAGGTTATACAGCGGACAAATGTCGTAATATGTTCCTGTACAGATTACCGATGATAAATGGTATGTGATGCAGTGGGATTCGGAACGGGAATGTCTGTTCGTTAGCAGGTTGCTCTAACCAATACACTATTGCTGTGCTGCTTCATTTGCATATATACCCATATAGCCATGGCTCCTGGTTCCTCAAACACCCACCCCAACGCCTCCCTAACACTGCAATCATCCATTCTCCAGTTGGATTCGCTGTGTATCCACACCACTACACATTGGCCACTCCCTACTCCTATAGACCCATCCCATCGGTTGACTCACTCCACGTATCCTCAGAACTCCCAAACTTTTAGTCCACAAACATTGGTGACATGAGCGACCAAAAGGACACTATTCACAATTTTTGGGTTATCCCACATGGGACACACATGTCTTTATATCAAGATTAGACTCTATACTTCATTACATCCTTACTCCCGTTAACATGACACTACAATAAATTAATAAGTATGACTATGTGGTAACACACACGTTACACATGAGAGCCTAATTATGTACGTGTTCTATGTATTTCTTTTACAATTAGACCGGTTTAGTAATTGGCGTTGCCATAGCAGGCAGATCACAGGAATGATTCCATGTGTAGGAAAGTCCTCACATTTGATTTTTTTCAGCACAGCACTGACTTCGGACATTGTACACACTTCTGCGTTTTTAGCAGTTTCGTCCCTTCCCTCTTGTGCACAACCTATTATTCTATCTGCTGTCGAGGTTTGTAAGGGCACATTCATGTTATTTATGTCTGCAAATGGAATGAATGTGTTACAGAGAATGTACTTCTACATAGATGTCTGCATGTGTGTATGCATATATACTTATAATGAACTCGCTGACCTCCACGGGGTAGACCAATTAGAACCAGCCCATCCAACCCTGGCACGTCTGCCTCCATAATTTCATACCCATAGTTCCTCCACCCCATCTGAGTGCAACATACAGGCATACCATCAATTGTCCAGGTGTTATCGCAGCCATGACACACCTCCACACATTGCCCTCTCCAGAGTGTTAGGGGCCCTACATGTATGTTGTTCCAACCCATGTATTCTCAGGCTCTCCCACTATTTAGTCCTTGAACATACCTGCCCTTGCTTGTGTAATGGTCGGATGGCCAAATAGCCTATCAATTTTTGGGGAGTCCCACCAGGGACTACCCTCTGTGTGTAAAGTAAACTTAGCAGATCAGCAATGTTACTCCCACTGGTAATATCCTGCCTGTGGTGTGAGTAGCAGTGCTTTGCTCACTCCTGCCCAGCTTGATATGACATACGCTGACAGTGCTATATAATACTGGGGTTGCTGCTGATTCCCTTCTCATTCCTTTTGTATGCTTTATTGTTATGTCGTTCTATCTTCATAGATAGATATATGTATATACGTATATATGTGTGTGTGTGTGTGTGTGTGTGTGTGTGTGTGTGTGTGTGTGTGTATATATTATATATCTGTACATACTTATATACATTTCCTATGCTGGGCACTGCTTAGACTCGTGCAAGTGCACTCAGACTTGCTTACTGGCACTTATATATGTTTACTGCTGCTTATTTGTGGTTACACTTGCTTACTAGTGCCTTATTCATTATAACAGTGCCACTTTGATTGAATGATATTTAAGTTAAATATCTCATGCCATACTCTTATGTCGGTTTTACAGCAAAACAACATTCATTCCACATGGAAAATGATATGTGCTATTATTGGGCTTGAACCGTTAATACCTGCTTGTTAGGTGGATGCTCTAAACACTACACTATTGACATTTACGTTGATTCTGCATGTTTTTCTCAATTTGAATGAATTTGATGTGTAAGCTACACTCGGCGGATGGCAGCAACGTGCAAACACGCTGCGCTTTGCTTACACCTTCGATACTGCAGCAATTCAAATGTATAATAGGGACTCGGGGAATCTAATTATGAAAGTTCTAGGGACAGGGCACAACATTCCACTACGTGCTTGTCTGTTTACTACTTCGAATTTATTTCACTGTTCGTGGACACTCTTGTATGCTTAGCATACATTTCGGTATCCACGGACACTGAATTACTGATTTACTATTAGAGGCAGGCTCTACTAGTAGGCATAGTAGGTTTTGCAGCTGTCGGGGCATGTTTACACCTCCGTAGAGCACTTGTACAAACCCCCTGCACTCACACATGTTTCCTTTGCATGTCGAGGGTGAGGCAACGCGCCCTCATACATATTCATATGGCGCTGCTGTACCATCTGTAGTGAGGACACTCGGCGCAAGGCTAAAACCGTCCTTGCGCCAAGCTTTTTGAATCCCGGGGAATGTCTGTCATTATTTAGTGACTTCATTCCTAAATGATTTGCCAGAAAACCACAAATTTTATGAGGAACAAACCAAAAATAAGAAGCAAAAATCTGGACAGTTGAGAGGTATAGTTCAGCCAGTGCTGTCTTTGAGTTTGCTGCCCTTCCTGCTCACAAAATCATGGTTGAATGGAGCTTCCCCCCTGCAGCCATTCCAATCTCCCATTCCTTGGTTACTTCGCCCCATTTACCATAAACACTGTAATGTGCATACTTCTTTACTTCTGCAATGATTTGGATTTCATTTGAAAGTTTTATTTTGCATTTTACAGCACAAACACTAATATATATCTGCTAAACAAAGCAATGCAGTCTCACAATGAAAATAGACTTAGCATTAAAACTTCTCTGCCCTTGAAATTCACATTCATTGAAACAGCATTGAAACCCACATTCAAAGAAAATGCATTTTGCCAGTGGCAGATAAAGATTAACTTTGGGCTGTTTTCAAATTATAGGCCCCTTGAACACAAAACATACACGTGCTCTTTGATACACCTTCCTGATTGTATTAAATTATATTCCTTGTACAATACAATACAGTTGTTAGAGGGCATTTTAAATTTATTGTTTTGAACATTTTTCCAATAAACAATGAAACAAAATGCATAAACCAATAATGACAAAACTGCCCAATTCAGAACATTTCCATCATAATAGTCTACTCAAACTTCTACAGTCCACTAGTATCAGTAAATATGCACAATCTCTGAAGAAGTAAAAGTCATCTAAATTCCACATTAAAGAAATCTGTAACTAATGAAGAGGTTGCTGCTAGCAAACAACTTTATATGTCATTGTTTCATCTACAAATAAAGTGCCTGTTGCCCTTGAGGAATAAATTGCCTACGTTGCATTAAAAAAATGATAAGCTAGTAATATCGCAATAGGGAATGGATGGCAAACTGATAACAGGTTCATAGTTACTAGGTATCTTCGCCAAAAAGGACTGCAGCAACCACCCCCTTTACAACATAGTACAGTATGAGTAAAGCATCTACCTACTGTGGGAGTAGAACCTACAGCCTTCTTCATCAAAAGCAAGTACACTACCTGTTGTGCTATTAACAATGAAAGCCGATTCAGCATAAGCAGCACTAAACTTTTGTTCCCCTGCAGCTCTCAGCTCCTTGTAAAATCTACTCATCACTCAGCTGTATCTCTGAACTTTGCAGAACAAGAAATGTGGAAAAAGCCAAAATTTATTTGGGGGAAGCCCAAAATCCAGGGACACATTTTAAACATTGCTTGTACAATGTTGGAAAGTTGCTAGAATAAAATGCTGTGTTACAACTATACATTTCACTGCCAAGTCTTAAACCCAGGACCCTGTGCAAAACAGTCAGAGCAACATACCACTATGCCAAATCAGCTGTTTTGTGAAAGAGAGGAAGACAAACTTAAATGACTACCATTTAGTGAATTCAGTTCTCACCATAGCTCTCAACCTTAGCACAAAAAAACACGGAAGAAGCCAATAATGAGGGGATACAGTCCCAAAAATAGGGACAATTTTAAAATACCCATGTTATAAACTTAGAAAATTACTAGAATAAAAGGTTTTTGTGTTAGCATGTACTTTCTGAAGAATATGAAGTCTGAAATTCAAATGCCTGTTATTTTTATTTATTTAACATTTAACCAGGAAAGTCTGACTTGGAACAAAATCCAATTTTCAGCAGAGGCGCAGGGAGAAACACTGCAGACCCATGTCTTGGTAAGATGGGAGGACATGCAGACTCCACACACAAGGCACCCAAGCCAAGAATCAAACCAGAGAACCTGTATCTGTCAGGCAACAATGCTACCAGTGCACCACTGCACTACTGATTGTGCAAGGAAAAACAAACCTACAGAAACCACAGATTTTATGAGAAACGGAACAAATATGAGGCAAAAATCTGCAAACTTTTTTCACAAATGGTGGTGGGTAGGGAATTTAGGCCCTTGCCACTTGCATCCATGATACAGGGGTCAAGCCTGAGGTAATCTCTACCCACCATCATGTGTTCTCTGGGGCATTACGCACACACACACACACACACACACACACACACACACACACACACACACACACACACACACACACACCACTTCTTCGACCTGAAAGCAGTCTCCGTTCCCGTCCACACACTTGTTCGACCTGAAAGCAGACTATGCTCCCGTCAGTAAATCCACTCTCAGTGTCCTCCTCAGCCTGTGCAAGCCAACAGCTGGGTTTCCGGTGTCGTTCTGTTCCACAGTCATCATCACTGCACAGACTTCTGGGCTGCAGGGCAGGGATGCCATTCTCCATTATCCTGACTGCCTGGCAGAGCAGTCTGGAGTTTTGAGAGTACCCGGAACTCCAAGCACAGCACACATGCGTGGAGTTCCGGACTCATTCATTTTATTTTTAATTTCCCTTTTCTTCTTTGCTTCTAGGTGGGGGGGGCTGCAGTCCTATAGCACGA
This sequence comes from Protopterus annectens, assembly GCF_019279795.1. Lineage (NCBI taxonomy): Eukaryota > Metazoa > Chordata > Ceratodontiformes > Protopteridae > Protopterus > Protopterus annectens. The sequence goes on along the minus strand of NC_056728.1, from coordinate 1,643,273,794 downwards.
GCCGCATCTGCCTAGACCTAATCATTATCAACATGAGTGACCGGTGTTCCATACCTGAAGTCAACTCCTCGTTGGTCAGATCCGACCATAAGCTAATCACCCTAGATATCTGCATCCCGCCCCCACCCACCATTAAGGAAACCATGGTAAAATATTTCTCCAAAGCCAACTTCATGCTTCTTAAGACAGAAGTGGAAAACTTCATGACACCCATGCAGATGGACAATATAGTTACGACTGCTGAATCCTACACAAATGCACTCTATAAGCACTTACACGAGTGCATGGATCGTGCTATCCCAAACAGAACCAAGACACTATCCTCCAAAAAAAGGAAGCCAATCTTGTGGTCCCCTGCCATAAACCAACTCTACAACAGAAGGAAGAAACTGTTTCAAAAGAGAGTAAAATCCCATGAGTGGAGGAGCTCCCTGGTCAGCCTCAGTAAGAAGCTGAGGTCCCTTATAAGATCCTCAAAAGCTAGCTATGAAAACAAAATTGCCAATGATTCTAAGGGCAACCACAAAGCATTCTATAGTTATGTCAAGAATCTCAATGGCAACATCCAGATCTGCTCTGAGTTACAGCACAACGGCACGAAAATTACAGAACCAACTGATATTGCCAACATCCTGGGAGATAGGTTCAGTGCTAACCTTACCCCCCCTCACCCTCTAAAGGGCCCATATCTATACAGGAAGAATGCAGAGTCCCTTTAATCACGTCTATGCAGGTAAAAGCTGCACTCTCTAAAACCAAAAACACAGCATCCATGGGACCGGACAACATCCCAGGTTGCGTTTTACATGAACTTCAGAATTAACTGGCGCCCCACCTAAGCACCATGTTCAATCATAGTCTCACGTCAGGCTTTGTGCCCACTGAATGGTGCACAGCAACAGTTATCCCACTCCACAAAGGGGGAGTCACCACTGATCCTGGGAATTATCACCCTATTAGCCTGATGAGCCTAATCTACAAGGCCATGGAACTCATAAACAAAGACACTGGTACTCTCCAAACTCTGGACCCCACCCAGTTCAGGTTTGTGAAAGGCAGATCATGCTTTCTGAACCTGATCGACTTCTTTGAGGCAGTCACCAAAGCTGTAGACGAGGGTAAGGTGGTTCACACAGCCTATCTTGACCTCGCCAAGGCTTTCGACACCATCCCCCATTCTGGAATTATCGTTAAACTCACTAAACTAGGTATAAATCCCTATGTCACAAAATGGGTTGCCAACTGGCTCACTGACAGAACCCGCACTGTAAAAGTTGCAGACTCCAAATCTGACTTCAAACCAGTGACAAGTGGAGTACCACAGCGTTCAGTCCTGGGACCTCTCCCATTTGGTTTCTACTTCTCTGAAGTACAAGCTAACCCAGAAGGCTTCTGGCTAATGAAGTTCGCAGATGATTGAAAACTGAGAGCCATAGTCAAGTCCCCAAATGATGTAGACATCTTACAGAAGGGCCTCACAGAGACAGATGCTTGGTGTTAGAGACATGGCCTCAAGCTCAATGCCAAAAAGTGCATTGTCATCCCCTTTGGCAAAATCTTTGTACCTATGAACTACCACATAAATGGCAGTCTACTTAATGCCGAATGTGTGATAAGAGACCTTTGGACCCAGGTGGACAGTTGTCTCTCCTTTGATAATCACATCGCCACAGTAGTCAGGAAATCATTCTATGTGGCACACCTCATCACAAAAGGGTCCTCATTCAGGAAAAAGAGGTCATTGTTCCTCTCTACTCGGTACTCATTAGATCCATTATTAGAGTACAATGCCCCTTTTGGAATGTACCTCACAAGGCATCTGCAACAGCTGGAAAGACCACGGAAGTACCTCACAAAGAGGATTACTGGCCTCAAACAGATGCCTTAGACTGACCACCTCAAAAATCTTCAGCTTTACTCTGTAGGATATCGCCTACTCCGAGGAGATCTCTGCCTAACATATAAAGCTGTGTTAAACCCAGTGCTGTTGGACATGCTACACCTAAAGAAATCCCAATCCCTCTGAGCTACACACTTTAGAGACCTAAACCTTGTCACCACAATAAACAGGACATGCTGGAGGGATAGATTCCTGTCTAGAGACTTCCTATACTCTGGAACAAGATACCCATCTATGTCAAGCAAAGTTCCTCATTAGCACTCTTCAAGAAAAATCTTGATGAGTGGATGGGAAATAGGAAATACGCCTCAGGGATCACTTCTGTGGCTCTGCTCGACAGGGGCACAGGAAATTAACTTTCTTGGGTGGCATAAGCCAGGGAACCTTATTGGCTAGGCTTACTTAGGCCCTTGGGCCGATAGCCTAGTACCTAGCTATGAACCTATGAACCTATGATGCCTTGTTTCCCATTCCAGACTGCTGTTTAATCCATCCGAGTTTGGGAAATGGACACTCCATCTAAATTTTAAATGATACTCCCTCTAATTTTTTTTTATTTTTACAGCAGTGACCAGTCTGAGTTAAATGGTCTGGACACTTTAAATTAGTGGTCCGGACATTTTCACAGCAGTCTGAGTATTTTTTTTTCTTTTTACAGCTGGGGAGGCTGAAGTCCTGCAGTCCAATATCACGAGCCACCACTGCTCTAACTACTCATTCTAAAAGGTACCTCTAACTATCTAACTGAGACAAGAGATGGCAAAAGTCCCAGCTGGATCTATGCTAACCTAGGCCGTCATGCAAATCTATAAAGTAGCTGAGTTATGTTCCTGTTCCATCATTTCTTACTAATTTACTGCACATCTTAAGTGAAATAACCTCCAGTGATACACCCTCAACACTATTATATTAACGATTTCAATATAAATGTATCAGGCCCTTGATCCTCTCTCCTGACCAAAATCCTGCAACAACAAACACTTGAACAAATAGTTAAACTTTCATCAAAACCAGTCAACACTCAGGAAACAATTCTATCTTAGACATCATATTAACTAATACTAGAAGACAGGTGCCTACAATTCAGAATATCCCCAACTATCTCAGTGACTACTGCCCAGTGCTTTCAATTCTGTCCTGCAAATCAGAAAAGAAAGCTCACATATCATCACGTATATACCCATCTCTGAATCTAAAAAAAAAGAATATTCAGAATACTTAACTGCAAGCGGTTGATTAGGAATAATTGTTATACAGCCACTAATCCTAATCAGGCCCTCAGTTACTTCATTAACTAGAGTGTCTTTATACAACACTCCTGGCCTGATTCATTAATGCCTACACCAAGTGAACATTAAGTGTACACAATCTGTATTCAAGAACATCCCTACCACATTTTTTGTGCTTTTTAGACACTGAGAAAGATTACACTGCGTGCATATGTTTCTACACTTTGTGGTAACCTGTATGAATTCCCCCCTCAATATTTATGGCTAAAAGAAAATCAGCAAGAAAACTAAAATTAGGATGAAGAAGATGTGAGTTATGCTTGTATTGTCTGCTCACTCAGAATGGTGCACACTTAGTGTAGATGTTAATGAATTCCAGGGTCTGTCTTTCCCATAACTTAGAAACAACTTAAGGTCCAAACCAGCCTATGGATAAATACTGAGTCTAAGGATGCAATGCATCATAGAGCTAGTGCCTGGAAGCACTGGATACAAAACCCTGCTAACAGCCAACCGCATCAAACATACCTGGATCTCAGAAAAACAGCTAGAACTTCAATAAACTCCTTCAAAGTCATCTTCCTCAGATTTAGGCAAAACCTCCTATTTTGTCCCATAAACAATTTTGGCAAGAAATAAAGAAATTAACTGGCCCCATTACAGCTCTCTTCCACAGAAGCCGTGAAGGGAGTAACTACCAGGGTGCAAAATGTTAGAGGGTGCAATCTGCATTTGCCAGTAGTGAAGTATTGCAGTACTGGCATTCAGAAATCAATGATGAAATTGTGTTTGTGGTCAGGGCTGAAACACTGAAATGCTTTATGATTGTGAATGTAAATGCAGCAAGCCAGTTTTTTACATTTGTAGCAAGTGGTTTGCTATAGTTTCAAGAAGATGACTTTTTTCCCCTCAGCTTAGAGATCGGGCCTTTTTTTTGGCTCCTCAACTTAAAGCTGAGAACTGCATTACGCACTATAGAAGACAGCTATGGGTCTGTCCTCCCACTCCCTCTCAAACTTCCCTGATTCAGATAACTCAGCCTTTGATAAAACTTACAAATAATTCCTTTATTCCTCTATCAAAACCATAACAAACAAACTGCCACATCTACCTCTATCTCAACAGGTAATAAATGATCCCAATGAACCTTAACTTTACCCACAAGCTGCCTATCCCCCTACCTTCCATTTCAAGCAAATTACAGACAAGGAGACCAAAATATTTGTATTCAACTTAAACAAAACCTCAGGAGCCAAATTTAGCACTCTATACCCAACTATCATTTAATGCAAAACATCTTGCTCATGTTTTCAATCTCTCCTTAACATCTGGGATCTTTCCTGCCACCCCAAAATATCTTTGCCTTAAAAAGATCTTTTGTCCTCAAGAATGCAAAGATTACAGGCCTGTTTCTACTCTGTATCCTCTCAATAAACTATTTGAAAAATGTCTCTGTAAGCAAATAATTAAACATATAAGCAGTGAAGGCCTACTTTGCAACCAACAGCATTGACCCCATAATGCCTTCAGCACTATGATAGCATTAGAAATAGCACAGACGCCATTTACTGTAATACAAATTATGGCTTGCTTATTGTGGTTCTGTTTGTTGACATGACCAGAGCATTTGAAACAATTAGTCACACAATCATGATAAACAAACTCACCAAGTTAAAGTTTGGATCCAATACTGTAAACTAGTTTAAAATGTACTTAACTGCTAGGTCTTTTTAAGTCATCTCCTATGGGACACTCTCTGAACCTGGGACATTTAATGCTGGAGTAACACAAGGCACATTGCTGGGGCCAATACTATTTCCCTGTTTATTAATGATCTAACATATTACATCATATCCTTTAACATAATCATGTAAGTAGATCTCTTCCTACCTGAATCTGGCAAGTCTCCTCTAGATGTGCAATTAAAACTCTGAAACAGATTTACTTTGCTCTTTAACTGAACAATAAACAATGGACTGCCAATTAACCCAACACAGCCGTCTTATGGTATTCGCCATTCCAAAAAACGTACAGATCTCTCCACTCTTGATTGTCAAAGACAAAATGAACAATACCATTTCCAGTGTAATAGAAACGAAAATATCTTGCCATGATTTTAGACCCATCTCTAACCTTTACAAAACATGTTGAAGTGGTTGTTAATAAAACCCTTGTTCAATTGAAACTTTGTTACAAAATATATCATAGTCTTTTCCACAATTCATTAAAAGCAGTAGCTTCTTATACTTCCATTGGAAAATGACCTTTTATTGTTTGCCCTGCATCCTGCTTCTAAGATCCATAGACTACAAATGCCTGAGAATACAATTTGCAGATTTGCTGTGCTATCTCATGCCACTCACATCACTACAACCTTATAAAAGAAATCAGTTAGCTTCCCATCCCTAGCAGAGACACTCTTCTGCTCAGTTCAACACTATTTAAAATCATAATACCCCACCAATGTCCCCCATTAATAGCCAAAGTGCTATTTAAGGAGCAATTCTATTAAGGTATAAAAAAGCAGGACACTACCACACCTTCATCAGTCCCAGGTACAAAATAAACACTGAGAAAGCCCTAACTCGATTCAAACCTTCTAAATGGAACCACCTTCCAGCAGATATAAAAACATGAAACACTGAGTTTCTTTAGACGTAGACTGAAGGAACTTCTTCTGAAAGAATCTGAATGCTCATGCTTCAAGGATTCTGGTTAAAAACATTTTAAGTATTTAATGTTCTACTGTACTTACTATAGCAAAAAACGTGGCTCTCTCTACAGAATTAAACCCTTCCTGTCACCTACAGCTAGGACTACTATTGCACACACTCATCTAATCTCTACACTCCTGTATGCCTCAAGCATTTTCACTAATCTAAGAATAACCTCAATAAATTGGAAATCTCTTACAATAACATAGGCAGATTTGCTACTGGTAACCCATTTAGAACTCACCATTGCTTTAATTTAAAGCAGCTTCAATAGTTGGAACTACAGAATCTGCTCAAATATCACCAACTAATCATTGCCCATAAGACTCTTTATCAACCTTCCAATACTCCTACTCTATCCACCATCATCACCCCCTATAATAATATGAAGTCCTTACGGTCATCTCAGAAACTACTAGTTAACACATCTAAATCTAACAACAGGGCTGGGGATTCTCTCTTCTCTAATACTGTGGGAAGATTCTGGAATCTCCTACCCAGCGACCTTTCCTCATTTTCCTCTATATCACTCTTCAAAAACAGACTGAACCTTTTCCTCAAAACACACTGGTTATGCCCCTGTACTAAACCTGACTAATTATCTACTCTACCCAAATACACTCAGCCTACCCTATACCTTACCTTTTCTCACTCTGTATTTCATTATTTCCATCCCTCTGGATACTTATTTGTTAAAAAAAAAAAAATTATTACTAGACTCATTTTTTACTATTACTGAACATCAATCTGCCTCTTTTATTGTACTGTACTTGTATATGGAATTAGCCTGTACGCCTCCTTTTTTCCTATATTAAGTAATGTACCTATGTGTTATTTTGAATTTTACATTGTATTGAATGCATTTTACATTGTATTAACTTCTGTCCCCTCTGTATTATTTTCTGTATTATCCAGATTTGTCCTTGTATACACAACTGAAGTTATTTTATATTGTTTTGCGATTATATTATCTGTGTGTCATGGAGCTTATCTCCCTGGGCCTCTACTGAAAATGGACATATATCCCATTAGACTAGCCCGGTCAACAAATGTAAAATAAATAAATAAATAATATTCTATTGTAAATGCTTGTTCACTTCTTATAATTAACTAATGTTATGTACTCAAACAAGCGAAATGCATAATTCTTGTTACCACAGTTTACACTGCTGGATATCTACTGCATTATTCTGTTGTTCCTCGGAGACTGAGTCATAGCCAAAAAGAGTCAGTAGACTAGCCCACCAACTCTATTATCAAATAGCAATAAATAAATAAATAGTGAAGTATTTTCTGAGAGAGTTATACATACAAATAGTGCAGTTTAGTCCTCCCATGTGGAAGATGTAGCAGGAAGGGAAAGTGTAAAACTAGTTAACCTGGCTTTTTAGTGGTAAGATGAAGGAGTTGGCATTTTACCCACAACTTCTACCTTTTATACAACTTTTACAAAGAGGAGGTGAGGCAATAGCTTATGGTGGCATGAGGAGTCCCCTACTGATCTTATTTGTGTTAGCAGTGTCAGTAGTTCAAGACTTAGTAGGCATGCATGTGATGTTGGAAGATCATAAAGGGGTGGAGTTTATTCCTACCCAGGAGCTTGGATTAATTTTACAATACTGACTCTGCAGTGCAGTATAAAGGGGGGGGGGTCTGCACTCCTGAGTGTGCCAACCTTCAGATAAGATGTTATACTAAGACCCCATCTGCGTGAGTTGGTGGTAGTTCAGGTGGATGTAATAGATCCCACAGCATTTATCACAAATGGTAGGGGAAGTTCCCCGGTGCTATGGTCAAATTTTCCATAGTATGAATATGAATGAGGTTTTCCCTGAAAAGAGGACAGTGACTTAGTGTGACTAACCCAGTCATCAAAACCGTAGATAAAATAAAAAACAAAATGATACTGGACAGGACTGCAGGTGACCAGAAATGGCCTCTCCCAAGAGGTGAGGGCATGTGGCAATGGTCAGGAGGTAAAGGGAAATGTAAAAGAAAGAGTGAGTAAAAGACCTAAAACTGGTTAGGTAAAGGGAGCCACAGCAACATCACCAGGCAGACTCTAGAAAGGGAGGTATTTACAGACCACTTTGCTTTAAAAAGTAGAAAGAAGGAAGCAAGTAAGTTGGGGAACCTTGACATGCATCTCAACTTCTAAGTGAAAGAAATCTGGACAAAGTTAAAAATAATGGCAAGACAAAATCCCAAAATCAGGGACACATTTTTAACATTGCTCTTATAAATGTAAAAAGTTGTTAGAATAATAGGTTTTGTATTATCATGCACTTTCTGAAGTATATGAAGTCTGAAAATCAAATGCATGCCATTATTTGGTGACTTCAATCCTTCAAGATGTGTCAGAAAAATGCAAATTATATGAGGAACAGTCCAAAGATATAAGGCAAAATATGGATATTCTGTGAAAATCTGGACAGTTGATAGTTAAGGAACTAGACAAGTTTGATGTGGAATGGATATGCCAAGCCATAAAATGGAAGTGCAACCAGCTTCAGAAATAATAATAAGGGGAGTGAAGACAGCAACATAGAGTGGGCCAGAAAGTGCAAGGCTGAAACTGCCACACTTAGAATAGATAGTAAAGGATTCAGTGACAATCTGTATTCAGTTTATTAACTGCCTTTTCTCCCTCTGCTTTTTAAGGTATGTTTTAGGGTAGACTATTGGGTTTTGTACTAGAGAACATTACCCCACCAGATGTGCAGCAGCAAGGATCACCCAAGCCCCGCCCAGCACTCTGCACATGACACTTATTTTGAAAACTACTTTGAATAAACATGGCAAAACCATCCTCAGAAAAATGAGTATGCATTGTAATTATTTCAATACTTTTCTCCCTTATTTGCTGGTAGCAGGATTTCCAATTTGCAGTGATCAAAAGTTTTGATATATTTATTACATCTTAGACTAAATCATTTGGCAGACTGTGTACTTGCTGCATGTATAAAAACCATTACATAAACTTAATTCCTATTCTGTAAAGGTGCAGGTGGCGACCTTTCTGGGAGGTCTTTTTTATTGCATTTATTGAATTTATTCATTGCCCCACTGCTTCAGAATTTTGCTTGTTGTTTTATCTCCAGAAAAATCTTTAAAGAAAGGTGAGGTAAAAGCAATTACTGCACAACATTATACCAAAGAAAGGTGCTGGTGGGGGGGTCCACGGGTTATGGGCATGGACTGCAAAACGAGAACTTTCAACAGTGCAGTTATAAATATAGACAATGAGGATAAGTTTATTTAATCTCTGTTTTACATTTCGCATAGTAAAAGTTATGATAACGCTAAGGATGAAGCCTGTGTTAAAAACGGTCAGAGAATGGATATGTTACTGTATAATCTGCATGGCTTGTCACGCATCATCATTCTCTTTCGGCTTTTCCCGTTAGGGGTCGCCACAGCGGATCATCTCTTTCCATTTCTTCCTATCCTCTGCATCTTGCTCTGTCACACCAACCGCCTGCATGTCCTCTCTCACCACGTCCATAAACCTTATCTTAGGCCTTCCTCTATTCCTCTTACCTGGCAGCTCCATCCTTAGCATCTTTTTCCCAATATACCCATCATCCCTCCTCAGCACATGTCCAAACCAACGCAATCTCGTCTCTCTTGCTTTGTCTCCAAACTGTCCAACATGAGCTGACCCTCTAATATACTGATTCCTAATCCTATCCATCCTAGTCACACCGATTGCAAATCTTAACATCTTTAACTCTGCCACATCCAGCTCCGACTCCTGCCTTTTTGTCAATGCCACTGTCTCCAACCCATATAACATAGCTGGTCTCACTACACTCTTGTAGACCTTCCCTTTCACTCTTACCGATACCCGTCTGTCACAAATCACTCCTGACACTCTTCTCCACCCATTCCACCCTGCCTGTACTCTCTTCTTCACCTCTCTTCCACATTCACCATTACTCTGAACTGTTGATCCCAAGTACTTAAACTCGTCCACCTTTACCAACTCTACTCCCTGCATCCTCACCATTCCTCTACCCTCCCTCTCATTTACACACATATATTCTGTCTTAGCCCTGCTGACCCTCATTCCTCTGTTCTCTAGAGCATATCTCCACCTCTCCAAAGTCTCCTCAACCTGATTCCTACTCTCACTACAGATCACAATGTCATCTGCAAACATCATAGTCCACGGGGCCTCCTGTCTGATCTCATCTGTCAACCTGTCCATCACCACTGCAAATAAGAAAGGACTCAGAGCTGATCCTTGATGTAATCCCACCTCCACCTTAAACGGATCTGTCACTCCCACTGCAGTCCTCACCACTGTCACACTACCCTCGTACATATCCTGTACCACTCTTACGTACTTCTCTGCCACTCCCGACTTCCTCATACAATACCACAACTCTTCTCTAGGCACCCTGTCATATGCTTTCTCCAAGTCTACAAAGACACAATGCAACTCCTTCTGACCTTCTCTGTATTTCTCCATCAACACTCTCAGAGCAAACATTGCATCTGTAGTGCTCTTTCCTGGCATGAAACCATACTGCTGATCACTAATCATCACCTCCCTTCTTAACCTTGCTTCCACTACTCTTTCCCATAACTTCAAGCTGTGACTAATCAGTTTTATCCCTCTGTAGTTACTGCAGCTCTGCACATCACCCTTATTCTTAAAGATAGGTACCAAAACACTTTTTCTCCACTCCTCAGGCATCCTCTGACTTTCCAAAATTTCATTAAACAATCTAGTTAGAAATTCCACTGCCATTTCTCCTAAGCACCTCCATGCTTCCATTGGTATGTCATCTGGGCCAACAGCCTTTCCATTCTTCATCCTCTTCATATCTGCCCTTACTTCCTCCTTGCTAATCTGTTTCACTTCCTGATTCACTATCCCCACATCATCCAACCTTCTCTCTCTCATTCTCTTCATTCATCAGCCTCTCAAAATACTCTTTCCATCTACTCAACACACTCTCCTCTCTTGTGAGTACCTTTCCCTCACTATCCTTTATCACCCTTACATGCTGCACATCTTTACCAGCTCTGTCCCTCTGTCTAGCTAATCGGTACAGGTCCTTTTCTCCCTCTTTAGTGTCCAATCTCTCATACAACTCTCCATATGCCCTATCCTTAGCTTTGCCACCTCTCTCTTTGCCATGCGCCTCATCTCCTTATACTCATGTCTACTTTCTTCATCTCTTTGACAATCCCACTTCTTCTTCGCCAGCCTCTTCCTCTGTATACTCTCCTGTACTTCCTCATTCCACCACCAGGTCTCCTTGTCCTCCTTCCTCTGTCCAGATGTCACACCAAGCACCTTTCTAGCAGTCACCCTTACTAGTTCTGCTGTAGTTACCCAGCTATTCGGTAACTCCCCACTGCCTCCCAGTGCCTGTCTTAACTCTTCCCTAAACTCCACTTCACAATCACCCTTTTTTAACTTCCACCATTTAATCCTTGGCACAGCTTTCACACTCCTCCTCCTCTTCTTGATCACCAACGTCATTCTACATACCACCAATCTATGCTGCTTAACTACACTTTCCCCTGCCACCACTTTACAGTCTCCAATCTCCTTAAGACTGGCCCTCCTACATAGTATATAATCAACTTGTGAGCATCTTCCTCCACTCTTGTACGTCACCCTATGCTCCACCCTCTTCTTAAAATACGTATTCACCACAGCCATGTCCATCCTTTTCGCAAAATCCACAATCATCTGACCTTCTGCATTCCTCTCCTTAACACCATACCTACCCATCACTTCCTCATCCCCTCTGTTCACTTCACCAACATGCCCATTAAAGTCCGCTCCAATCACTAGTCTCTCACCCTTGGGTACACTCACCACAACTTCATCCAACTCACTCCAAAATTTCTCTTTCTCTTCCATCGCACACCCAACTTGAGGAGCATATGCACTAACAACATTCATCATTACACCATCAATTTCAAGCTTCATAAACATCACTAAGTCAGACACTCTCTTCACGTCTAAAACACTCTTGGCATATTGTTCCTTTAGTATAACCCCTACCCCATTTCTCCTGCCATCCACACCATGATAAAACAATTTGAACCCGTTTCCTAAACACCTGGCCTTACTTCCCTTCCATCTGGTCTCTTGCACACACAATATATCAACCTTCCGTCTCTCCATCATATCAGCTAGCTCTCTTCCTATACCAGTCATACTGCCAACATTCAAAGTTCCTACCCTCACTGCTACACTCCTAACCTTCCTCCTATTGTCACTCAGCCCTGTCAATTGTGTAGGGCCACTCCCATTCCTGCGCGGAAATCGCAGTGGGGTAATGTTCTAATACAAAGCCGAGCGAAACTGAAGTGTATTAACTCATCAGATGCGCAGTAGCATGCCCCGCCCAAACCCAGCCTGTGACCATTTTGACTGAAAGATGCCACCAAAACACAAGGTAATTTAGACCTATATTTCACCTTTAATAAAGCAGCTTTTTAATATTTTTTGTGCTGTATCACTACTTATCACTAAACACATTTTAAAATATTAGTGCTATTAACACAAGACATTGACACAATTCATATATACATTTTCTGAAGTGAAAGAAGTAAATAATTAATTATTGTCATTATTTATTAAGAGTAAGTCAAAAATCAAGACGTCCTTTAAATAGGGAGAGTTGACAGATATGCATACCATTCAGGTGTACCTGTGTAGCTGTGCCGTGAGCTGCCTGATTGAAGTTATTATTAAGGGCTCCATATTCTCCCTCCTGCGCGAACTTGGTGGTGGGTTAATGCACTTCAATATCTCCAATAACACTACACAAGTGATCGCAATCCTAAACATACAAAAACAAGCAAGTTCAGAATCAAGACATTCCGATGAGCAACACTAACCACTGGTATCAACGTCATGACTAACTTTGCACTCTGGCAATTGAAGTGCAACATTAACCCACCACCGTTTAATAATAACTTCAGTCAGGCAGCTCAGGGCACAGCTACAAAGGTGTTACTTCATTGGTAGTAAGATGTTTTGATATTATTATGATTTAATGCTTGCATTTTGTTTAAAATGTCGGCGAAATTGAAGTGTATCAACCCACTTGAATGTGTTATTTTCTTTCATAACAGTCTTCGGTTTTCAAGATGCTGGTGGAACATTTGAATGGAAAGGCCATTCGTGTCATTATTGTGCTTACTAAATGCTCTGTTTTTGACATGGATTGACCGTTATATTTGCATTGCGTGTCAATCACGGGCGGCACATTGCTGTTGTTAATCCCCGCTCTCCGGCATGTCAGTCACTTGCTGCGGGCACGCCCATTCCTGAACTCGGTGGTGGGCTAATACACTTCAGTTTCGTCCACAGCCGACTGTTGGAGCATTAGGGGTTGACATAGAAGTATAAAATGAGGAGTGGAATTCTCAAACTTGTCAAATCCAGAGTCGCTGCGTTGACGTTACTTGTAGTGTAAATCATAACTAGTATTATTCTGCTGTTTGTAAATGAAATTAAAACGCAAATACAGCTAATGTGATTTTTGGGAAGCGATCCTCAGCTAGAAAACAAGTCAGTAAAACGTGATGAAGGACAAAGGGACATTAGTTGTAGCGGCATTTTAATTTCATTTACAAACAGCCGAATACTACTAGTTATATTATAAGTCATGTCAACGCAGTGACTCTGCTTGAAACTAGCATTTACTAAATGTTCAACGCGAATTATTATCTTGCAGTTTTTCTCCCCAGGCCTCCGCTGAAAATGGACATGTATCCAGTCGGACTATCCCGGTCAGCAAATGTAAAATAAATAAATTAAAAGGCCGTTGAGTTGTATGCACCCCCCAACCCCCAACAGACATATGTGCATGTGTGCACTAATTCCATAGCAGAAATAGCCTTTCCCAGGACCCGAACTCAGTGATGCCAGTTGCTGGATTAGCTCCGAAGGCGCATGCTCCATGCGCTAGTGACCTAATTTTTCAGGTTGCAGTTGTTAGCTACTAACGTTTGAAAGCGGCAGTGCGGAGTTGTATCAGTAGGTGTAGAAATCGTAGGCAGCTTAGTCACGGAAACTCTTACGTGTCCGGTCGTGGGAACCTAGATCACGATGCCACGATGTACCGCTGGCACGGACAGGAAGGAGTGATGCGCTTCTTCAAAGCGTTGTTTGTAAGTATAATGTGGATAAGTGTGAAGGATAAAGCTGATACTACTAACTGACGCCACCCTGCTTGCCTTCTACGCCGGAAAGCAGCTGCCTGCAACTGCAGTTTGACTGGGGGGGTCCTGCAGGGCACCGCTGGCAGTAGTAAGAGCAGGCGATGCTGCCTGGCTGTGACTTGTTACTAAAAACGTTTGCATGCATTTAAATTTTCCTGGTGTTCTGTGAAGTTCCACTGACCCGACTCATTGGCAGGCTTTGAAAAAACACAGAGAGACGCAGAAAACTCGCCACATTGCTCCGAACAAGGGGTTAAGGTCGGTCTAATCCCAAACAACACAAACTGTAACTACTTGTGCTGGTGTTGCATTTCAAGCTGTGGATGAATTCTAAGCACAATTCACACGCAAAACACCACTGTTCAGCAAGTTATATGTTTTGTTGTGATGTTTGACTAGGACATGGGGGTCCGTACAACTCGACGGCCTTTTAATTTGTCCCTTTGTCCTTCACCATATTTTCCTGACTTAATTTCACAGTTGAGGATCGCTTCATAAAAATCGCAGTAATTGTACCGACGTTTTGATTTAATTTGGATACCCAATGTGGTATAAATATTGAGGAAAACTAGTACATAGTGCAAACAGGCACATGCTGTCAGACAGACCCCATGAGTGTATTTTAAATACTAAGTTGTCATTAGGCTATCAGAAGTACTTATGTTGTGTGTACTACTCCAGAGTAAGGTAAGAAGCCCCGATCAATGTTGCTGTGTGTTAGTGCTTTTAGTACTTCATGGCACCAACAGAACAGGCTGCAGTCTGGTGGTAAGGGGGGATGATTTAACCACAAAACGAGTACAGACCATGCTGCAGCCTCCGTATCTGTCACCGGTAATTTGCTGCAGACATCCTGCGGACTGCCTGTGTAATGTTTAATTCCTGCGGTGAAGGCAACAGCTCTTCGTTTTATTCTAGTGTTTGTGTTTGAGAAGTGCATGTGGGGTCATCCTTGTGTTATTTATTTATAGAGAAACTCTGCACACTGATATGCAGCAGCAACACAGAAGATAGTAAGGTCTGCAGATGCTCCCTACTGGGTTGTATCCTACAGTAGAGTTTTGTCGTTTTGCTGCATGTTCTCTTGGAAGATAAAAAAATAGTTCTTTTCAAGAATCATTTTTAACCCGAGTTGCTAATTTTTTTATATATACACTCTTTGGGTAGTTAGCTGTTTTGTCAAGCGGATAGAGGGCAAGGTGCGTTTGCAAAATGTATACCCGTACCGTTTGTATGTGACAATCGAGCCCATGTATCATTTTAATGTTTGAAGCGATGGTAAGTAGAATTGCTAAGAAGCGTGTGTTTATGTGGATTTTGTGTACTGTCGTTTAGTGTCTGCTACTCTTACTTCAGGCACGCGGGGTTTGAGGTTGAATAATGCTAATGCTGATGGTAAAAAGAGCAGGCAACACATATGTTGTTTGATACCATCCTGCCATTGTTAACAAGTACTAGAAACAGTGTAAAAGGTAGTAAGCCATCCACTTACCCTGTGCTGTGAT
>NC_056728.1:1642888247-1642953247 GCF_019279795.1 Protopterus annectens | reverse complement strand
AGGCAGTACAGTCATTAATCAGTGATGTGACTAATCAAACTCTTGATGTCCTTACTCATTCAAATAACCTCCTTCAACTTATCTTCTTCCAACCAGTTTACAAAGATCCCTTCAAAATTATCTCAAAAAAATTTAAATCTAATGGAGCCGGATCCAAGATTAGGCGACCTAGGTAGTCATCTAGGACCCACTGGCTTGAGGAGGCCCACTAACCGGAGGGGGGGGGCCACTGGCTGGGGTCTGCCACAAAAAACTATATTTCTTCTTTAAGAAGGCACTCTGTATGCATTACATTTCTTCTTTAAGAACAGATGCAGAGTGCGCCCTTAGTAGCTTATGTACATGCATCACATTTAAACTGAAACAGAGAGTGCAAAACAAAAAAACGAGCATGGAGTTTCACATGGATTTGAATTTCAGATAAATAAATGCGGAGTGAAATACTAGGTTAGTGGGTTTGGAACCCATCCATGAAAGTTTGTGTGTGTCTACCTGTGTAATGCCCCAGTTAAGGATAACAGGTTGGTTAACTCATTCGGAGTCAAACCCTGTATCTTCAATACAATAACCTAGAGCCTGAAACCTCTATACTAACTGCCAAACTGTCATCACAAGTACATTTCAAGAACTTTTGAGCTTCTGTGCACTTTCCAGACTGTTGACCTCCTCTGTATTTTCAGACTGTTGAGCTTCTGTGCATTTTCAAGGAATGTTGTGTTTCAAGTGAAGAGGTTTATTGTTGCTCATGCTAAGTCTGTTTTTAATGTGTAACTGTCTTCTTTAGAAAATGGCTATCACCAGTGTTTATGCTGTAAAATTTAAAAGCAGTATTAGTAGCACAGCAAGTAGCATGCTTGTCTTTGGCACAGCAGTCTGTGGGTTCTACTCCCACACCAGGTCTATATTAGTTCATCAAAAGTTCATTTCTGCAAACTTTCATTTATCAACCCCAATATACCAAATGTTCACTTCAACAAATTACTTACCCAGGGAAAGGAATGAATTGCCTAGAATTTTGACCATCACACAAAGCACAGTATATCAAACCTAACCATGTGGGGGACTTTGGTCCCTGCACCCCTCACACATACCCTAACTATATATACCAACTCTGAGATCACACTACAGTGGGGAAAAGGACACATTCTTATGATGGCCAGCTCATTCCTTTCCCTGGGTAAGTTGTTCATTGATGTGAACATTTGCTGATGTGAACATTTGCTGTATTAGGCTCAATTAATGAGGGTTTGTGGAAATGAACCTCCGACAAAGTGATATGGACCCTCCTTTGAAAGAGATGCCTGGTAACTATGAGGCTGTTACTGATTTGACAGCCATTCCCTATTGCAATATTACCAGCTTACCATTTTTTTAAATGTCATGTGTGCAGTTTATTCTTCCAGGGCAGCAGGCACTGAATTTGGACTGGACACACTGAAATGTAAAGTTGTTTGCCAGCAGCAACCACTTCATTAGTATAGATCTCCTTAATGTGGAATTATTCAGATGACTTTCACTTCTGCAGAGATTGTATATATTGACTGATACTGGTGAATTGTATCGACAGAAGTTTGAGTGGCCTTTTGTGGTTGAAATCTTCTGTAATGGGTAGTTTTGTCATTATTGGTTCATACATTTTGTTTCATTGCTTAATGGAAAAACATTCAGACCTACAAATGTAAAACACACCCTAACAAGTGGTGATGTATTATGCAAGGAATGTAATTTAATACAATCAGGATGGTGCATCAAAGAATACACAATGTATTCATGATTCAAAATTGTGTGCAAGGGGCCTATGGTTTGAAAACAGCCCAAAGGCAAACATAATCTAACACTGGCCAGATGCATTTTCTTTGAATGTGTGTTGCAATGCTGTTTCAATGAACGTGAGTTTCAAGGGCAGAGAAGCTTACTGTTCATGCTAAGTCTGTTTTTATTGTGAGACTCTATTGTTTTGTTTAGCAAATGGCTATCAGTGTCTGTGCTATAAAATTTGAAATAAAAGTTTTAAATATCTCTATTCATTGTAGAGGTAAAGAAGACAATAGTATGTAGACTGAGGTTTGAACAGTGTTTATGGTAACTGAGAAGAAATAGCCAAGTAATGAGACAATGGAATGGCTGGGGGACGGTGCTGCTGGGGTGGTGGTGCCGGTGGGGCGGGGGCTTGATCCATTACCCTGCCTAGGGCTCCATTTGACCATGATCTGGCTCTGAAGTCTACTACAACTGTCCCTGACAATCTAACTGGCAAATACCTTAAAACAGCATCTGAGGCTAGAAAGATACAAATGGCAAAGTTTATGGAAGGAATAAATATGCCAAGGTTAGAAGCTGATGAGGCTCAATTACTAGTGGTCAGGATTGGAGGAGATGAGATAAAAATTGTGATGCGTAACCAGTCTATAAGAAAGTCCCCAGGAATAGTGATATTCCTGTGGAAGTTTGGAAGCTAGGAGGGAAAGGAAACTGATAAAGATCTGGAAGGTTCTGTTTAATAGTCTTTTAAGAGGAGGAGAAGTACCAACATGCTGGAAGAAAGCAATAGTAGCTGTAATACCTATAGAGGGTAAAAATCCATCAGACCTAGGTTCATACAGTCCCATTTCATTACTAAGTCATGATTATAAAGTGTTCATGTCTATAATGGCTAAAAGAACGAAAAAAAAAATGCCAACATTGATAGACATGGATGAATGTGGTTTTGTGGAAGGGAGGCAAACATTTGACATCATGAATAGAACACTGATGATCCAGAGGAGAAGCAGAATGTAAGAAGATACCATTGTTGTTGGTGGGTCTTGATGCAGAGAAAGCATTTGACAGCGTAAGCTGTAACTTTATGATCAGGGCAATGGAAGCATTTGCATTTCCTGAAAAACAATTAGAAGTTTTATTAGGAGGCTATATGAGAGATCAGAGTCAAAAATGTAAGTGTGTGGGGTCCTCTCTGATAATTTCTGCTTGAGTAGAGAAACCAGGCAGAGGAGTCTTCTTTCCCCTTTATTATTTCCATTATATTTAGAACCACTGGCACAGAAAATAAGGGATTCAGAAATTCAAGGATATAATTGGTATAGTAGTCAAGAAAAGCTAGCTCTGTTTGCAGATATTATTTTATACCTGACAAAACCAGAAAGACATTACAGTGTTGTGGAATATTTTGAGACAGTTTCAAATCTTTTCGAGATACAAAATGAATGAAGCTAAAACAAAGGCACTAGCGGTAAATTATGCACCTACACATGGCTTGGTTCAGCAATATCCATATTTATGGACATGATAAAATTAAGTATTTAGGAGTATGGATTAAAATGATTCTGGTGTGGCAGCTAAGGATATGTGAGAAGAGACTAAACAAAAGATAATACAAAAACTGAGAAACTGGAACCTTTGTTATATGGCTATGGATACTAAGATACAAGCAGTGAAATGTTTTTAGTCCCTGTCTTATACACAGGTCAGGCATATTTTTATCAACCAGAGGTGAAGTTGTGGATAGCAATTAATAAAGAACTGAATGACTTTATCTGGGAATTTAAGACAACAAGAGTCAAGTGGGATAAGTTGATTCTTCCATTAGAAGAGGAGGGATAGGGATTACTCAATCTGAAGTAATATTTCAGAGCTACACAGTTAAGGCTCCTATGCATAGCAGAAGCAGAAAACTATAATTCAAAGTGGAAATGGATGATGCTGAAACAGGGGAAAAGCTCAAGAAACAAGGAGAGACTGGGATTTTGGATGCAGCCCTTTAAGGAGAATAACAATAACCATACAGAATACTGTATCCATAAAGTAGCAGAAAGTATTCTAAGAAGTAAGCCAACATGGAAATAGTGAAAGGAGATTCTGCTGATAGAGATGAGTGCAATTAAGGATATAGACAAGAGGCAATAGAGTGTTGGAATTTATTGGAGAAAACTGGTAAAGGAACCAAGGTATTAGGAGCAAATAACTAGAGAGGGAAAGGTAATAGAATGGGAAGAGGTCAAGAATTCATTTGGACTGTAGGTTAGAGAATGCCTTTCCTATCAAGGATTGATATTAGAATATAGGCAAAGAGAAAGAAATAGGTGGTTTGTAAATAAAAGACCAGCACTGGAAGAGTTTTTAGTAGAATCTAGAACAGAAGCTGCCATTAAAAAAGGAATAATTAGTAGAACATATAAAATATTGCATGACAATTATAAGAATCAATCAGAGGAGGTTAGAAAGGATTGGGAAGAAAGATTGGATAAGCAATTCACAAAGAAACAATTGGAGGATATATGTATGTCTCCCAAAAATGCAACAAAATCTAGAAGATTTAGAATTTTTGCTTGGAAATGTTTACATAAATATTTTTATACCACAAGTAGACTCCAAAGAATTTTTCCTCAAGTAGATAATAAATGTTGGAGGTGTGATGGGGAGGAAAGAGGAACTTGGAAAATGTTTTGTGGGAGTGCGATCAGTTGGTGGACTGTAAGGATTCCCTGCAGGGTGCACTGTTACAGATGTTGGGAGGACAGATTGGTATGACGAGGGAGATGATTTTTCTGAGCTATGATGCAGAATTGGAATTGCCTAGATGTGGTAAGGCCTTGCTGTGTCTAATTATGGTGTCTAACAAAAAACAATTTCTAGAAAATGGAAATCAAAATCTAAACCAACTATATTAGAAGTAGTGAATGTAGTAGTGAGGCTGCCAGCCCAACTATCTGGAATTTTGTAATTAATCATATGTCATTTGTGAATATTAATATGATCCATAGGCTTATCTTACAAATGTAACAGAACTATATGTTATGTGTATATTAAACTACTGGTGCAGAAGTGTATGTTGAACTGTATGTTATGTACTGAGCTTCAAGAATGTAACCACAGTACCCTGCTGGAAAAGAGCAGAAATGTGTATAAACTATATACATGTGCAGATGTGTGTTTTAATGGTTTTAATGGTAGAAGTTAGAACATACAGAGTTAACTTGCAAAACCTCAAGAAAATAAGTGGAAATTGTTTTACAATTCTGTTATCTCTGTTCAGCTCAGAGCAGACACAATGTCTAGAGTTGGAGGTTTTCCTATTGTCTTGAAACAGAAATAATTACTAGGATTCAAATATAAAAGTGTTTAACTGTTTTACGACTTCCAGTTCTAGGCAAACATCTGAGAGATATGTATGTCTGACACAGAGGTGCTAAATTCTAAGTTTCTGTTAGCCTGGGAACTGAAGCAGGTGACAAAGAGTGATGTCATCCCAGCTAACCCAGCAGTAATGTGTATTATTAATTTAAGAACTATCTCAGGGAGTGAGTCTGTGCATTTTGTATCTTGTCTTGGATCTAGAAACATCCATTCAGCACTTCTGATCTGCATTTGCCTTGCTCTGTAAGTAAGTTATTTAGGGCATAGTATCTTTTAGATATAGATAGGAATATAGTAAATATTAGTTTAGATATTTTCTGTATTTATTTGAGACTGTCCTGCAATGTTGCTTTAAAATACTTCCTGTGATTCTGCACTCTGATGTGACTGTGTCTGTTATCGACTATTGTTTTGTTCTTTTATTTATTATTAAATATATTTAAACTATTTTAATTGTGGCTGGTTTGTTTAGAGACATTTAAGGTCTTAGAGTACTTGCATGTGTATCTGGTGACACTGTATAGACTACTCCTAAATAACCTTGTTCTTGGTCACACTTACCATTTGGATAATAGTAACATCACACAGTAGGATTGGTCACTCTTTGGGAAGGGCTTATAGCAGCTGATAAGTAAGGGTGGCTGGTGGTAGCTGGTGCTACCTTATAGTCTGGGCAGAAGGGGCCATAGCTAGTAAACCTGTGCCAGCCTTTCCCAGGTATGTGTGTGTGTGTGTGTGTGTGTGTGTGTGTGTGTGTGTGTGTGTGTGTGTGTGTGTGTGTGTGTGTGTGTGTGTGTGTGTGTGTGTTTGTATATTAGTGAAATCTCAAAGTGTGTGTGTTTCAGCTACTTAGGCAGGGACACAAAGCACTGGTTGGACAGAGGGGGTGCTGGAGGTCTTAACTTGACCACTCAGCTGAGATCTTAACCCTATAGCTGTGCCAGCAGGAGTCTTACTGGAGATCTGGAGAGAGAGGGAGAAACCAACCCCAGACTGACTCTGATCTCTGTGTGCTCTTAAGGAAAATTGTACTTTACTGTGTGTGTACTTGTCATGCTCCCAATGTGTACATCCCTCACTGGTGCTAGTGGTGAGAATTGAGGCCCCTTAATTACTGGGCCAGTGCAAGGTCATCACATATTAATTGGTGGCAGTGGTAGGATATCCACATCACATATTAATTGGTTGATAGTGGTAAGTTAGCCACATCACATATTAATTGGCTTGTAGTAGTGTGGATGCTGAATTCCTATAGCCTGTGTACAGTGGTTATTGAAGGTGTTTGTAATCTCAATCAGCCATGCAGGGAACATTCAGAGTTCATATCACAATTGTTTTATTTTTTTTTTGATAGCTTAGTCAGGGACAGCAGGCAAGCATGTCAGCAGAGGAGTATGGCAAGTTGACAATGAACCAGTTGTCTGAGGTGTGCCGGGCTAAAGGACTGGGCATGCCAACCTGACTAAAGCAGATATGATTGCAGCTTTAGTCACAGCTGCATCACAGAATAGCAAACAGGAGGACAATCAGACTGGCTGTGGAGATGTACAACTCTCAGAAAATGGACAGCTCAACCTTTCCACAGAGGACTTAAAAATCCATCTGGAGATAAAGAGACCTGAGTTGGAGTCCAAGCATTTGGAAATAGAAGCAACAGAGAGACTGAGACATTTGGAGGCTGAGGAAAATGAGAAACTGCAAAGTCTGCCAGCTGAGGAGAATGAGAGGCAGATGCAACATGAAAAGAGATGCTGACTCTTCACCAGAGTCACTGAGATAATGGTGAAGGGAGTAACCAAGCCCCAGAAGCAACAAAGATCAGTAAATTTCTTCCACAATTTACAGAGACTGATAATTTTGATAGTTTCATTCATATGTTTGAGAGGGTATATCAACAGTATAATGTTGACCAAGGGCTGTGTGTATGGTTCCTGACCCCTACTCCATGGTAAAGCTGTAACCGCTGTTTCTAAACTGTCTGATACTGACTATTTAAATTATAATGTTGCAAAGAACTGCTTGCTAGAATGTCTTAATACCTGAAGCTTATAGGAAAAAGTTTTGTGAGTATAGACGCAAGGCAGATGAAAGTGTGTGTGAATATTTTGCTGAACTAAGCACTTATTTTCATAGATGGGTGAGTGGATGTCAGGTCACCACTTTTGAAGGGCTGGCAGAACTTTTGGTGAGGGAACAAGCCCCTAGCACTTTGCATGAGGGCATGAGAATCTGGTTAGCTGATAGACAATGCAATACTCTAGATGAGTTGGGGAAGAAGGGAGACCTATACATAGCAAGCAGGGCATCAGTGCACAGGAAAGGGAAACCAAGTGCTGCTCATTGGTCTAAGGAAGCCCCTGGTGGGCATCCCAGATTGCCCCAACAGAATCTGCCAGTAGCAGGGGAAGCCACTAGTCCAAGTACACATCCAGGACCAAAGGTTAAATGTTTTAAATGCAGCCAGTGGGGCCATGTAGCATATAGGTGTCCATGGAGGCAAGGTTGGGAACAAAAGGTGGGAAAGACAGTAAGTGGGAATGACAAAATGCCAGCAGTAAGTTGTCTTGAGACAACAAGGGTACAAAACTACCACAAGAGGTTATATCTTATCTTAGTGAATGGGAAAGAGGCAATGGCTAAGAGAGACACAGCCTCTGACCTAACCATTGTGAAGCCTGCAATGGTTACAGAGGAGCACTACTTGCTTGGGCAGTCTACTCTAGTCAGAGCTTTAGGAGGGGCTCCATTCCAAATACCTTTGGCTAGGGTTCATCTTGACTGGGAGGGTGGAAAAGGAAGCCAACAAGTGGGTGTGTTTGAGGATATCCCTGCAGATGTCCTAATAGGAAAGTATTTTGATAATGCCGTATAATGTGTGCATGCAGTTACATGCAGTCAGGCTTGGAGACAAGCATGTGAGTCTGGTAGCCTGGGGGAGACCCAGACAGACCGCACACTTGCAGCCAGGACTGGTGAGGTGGTCACTTCAGGAAGGGAGTTACCCTGTAGCAGTGAGACAGAAGGTGAGCCACAACTGCTTGTGAGTAATGACGTTCCCTTGGACAGAGTGACTGCAAGGGCAGAGGTGAGTAGTAGTAGTAATACCCAGGCTGACAATGAAGCACTGCTGTCAGAGGTTGCCAGACTTCCTGTGGAAGGGGAGCTAGGAAAGGTTACAAAGAGAGAGCTGAGACAGGCTCAGCTGTCAGTCCCTACACTACAAGGCCTGAGGGAGGTAGCTGGTGAGGTACCTGATTCTTAGGGGAAGGGGAAATCTGTATACTGGGACAAAGGGTTACTGTATAGAGAGTGGACCCCTGAGGGAGGGCTAGAGGGTGAGGGAATACAGCAGTTGGTAGTGCCCAGAGCCTACCCTCTGACAGTTCTAGCCATAGCCCATGATATTCCCTTTGCAAGTCATATGGGCATAAATCATACAAAGAGATGTATTATGCAGAACTTTTATTGTCCTGAGATTTCCAGAGATGTAACAGGTTACTGTAGGACCTGTGAGCAGTGCCAAAAGGTAGGCAAGGCAGGAGACAAGGTGAGAGCTCCTTTGATGCCTTTGCCTGTGATTGACGAGCCATTTCAGAGAGTAGCTGTGGATATTGTGGGGGCCTCTGAATACCCCAAATTTCACAGGAAAAAAGTATACCCTAGTGGTAGTAGATTATACTACCAGATACCCTGAGACAGTGGATCTGTCCTCCATTGAGGCAGAAAAGGTGGCAAATGCTTTGTTAGAGATTCTCAGCAGGGTAGATTTCCCAAATGAAATACTGACTGACAGAGGTGCCAATTTCATGTCAGACCTGCTGGCTTGTCTATGGAAGTACTATGGAGTGAAGCTCCTAAAGACCACCCTCTACCATCCCCAGACTAATGGTCTTGTTGAGAGATTAAACTCTACATTCACAACCATGCTACAGGCATTTGCAGACCAGTTTAAGATGGAGTGGAACAAATGTTTGTCCCATCTGTTATTTGCTTACAGAGAGGTTCCCCAGGAATCCACAAATTTTTCACCTTTGTGTTGTATAGGCATAGGGTGAGGGAATCTCTAGATTTGAATGGGAAGGTAAGTGTGAATCCCACAAGGAGTCTGTTGTGGCATATGTCCTAAACCTCAGTACAAAGCTCAGGCAACTCATGGGCTTGGCCCAGGAGAACCTGGCAGAAGCCCAACAGCAGAAAAAGGTCTGGTATGACAGGAATGATTGAGCTAGAGAATATGCTGTAGGGCAGCAGATAATGGTTCTCATTCCTGACAGACACAACAAGCTGCAGGCAGCTTGGGAGGGACCCTACAAGGTGATAAGGAAGGTCAGTGATGTTAACTACATGGTAGAACTGCTAGGCAGGAGGCAGGGGCACAAACTGTACCATGTTAACATGATAAAACCTTACCATGATAGGGCGGCCCTTGTGCTGAGTATTTGCAGTGGATTGCAGGATGAGTCTCAGGGGGATCTGGCAACTGATCTCCTCAGTGAGGCCTGGACTGACACCTCAGTGGAAGGGGTAACAATGTCCCAGCAGCTTTCCCCTACCCAGGTTTGAGAAATCTGAGCAGTGTTAGAGGAGTCTGGGGACATGTTCACTGGAAAACCAGGGTGCACCCACCTGGTGCAGTACTATGCGGATACAGGACCCCAAAGGCCTATTAAGAAGGCCCCTTATAGGGTGGCTGAGAGAGTCAAACAGACTCTGAGGGAGGAGATAGAGGAAATGTTGGAACTAGGGGCAATTCAGGAGTCTAGTGGTCCCTGGGCTTCTTCAGTGGTGCTGGTACCAAAGAAGGATGACAGCACCAGGTTCTGTGTGGTCTAAAGGAAATTAAATAATGACACAGAGTCAGATGCTTACCCCATGCCTAGGACAGATGAAGCCCTAGAGCAGCTGGGTGGGGCTAAGTATCCTAACACCATTGATCTTACTGGCAGGTGCCCTTGACTCTCAGTGCTAGAGAGAGGTCAGCCTTGTGACTCATTTTGCCTTGTATGAGTTCACAAAGATGCACTTTGGGATGAAAAATGCCCCAGCACCTTTCCAGAGGCTGCTATATCATATCCTAGCAGGAGATGTTGTCCTTGCTTACCTATATGATATTGCCATTTACAGCCATTCCTGGAAAGAGAAACTTCAGCATGTCAGGGAGATGCTTCTGTCTCACTGCTACAGACTATAGAGGGCAGGGTTGACTATTAAGCCCAGCCAATGTCAGCTGGGTATGGCAGAGGTCTCCCACCTGGGACATAGAGTGGGGAGTGGTAAGATCAGGCCAGAACCTGCCAAATTGGAAGCCATACAGGCATGGCCTGCCTCTGTTACCAAAAAGCATGTGAGGGCATTTTAGGGGCTGCAGGGTACTACAGAAAGCTTGTCCACAGTTATAGAACCATAGCTGCTCCCCTCACAGACCTGACAAGGAAAAACAGGCCAGATAAGTTAGTGCGGATCCTAGCATATGAGCAGGCATTTCAGAAGCTTAAAGGAGCTTTGGGAGGACACCCTGTGCTAGCCAATCCAGATTACAGCAAAGGATTTGTTGTGCAGGTAGATGCTTCAAACCATGGAGTGGAGGCTGTACTTAGCCAGGTTTCTTCAGAGGGAGAAGAGCACCCAGTGGTTTATCTCAGTCATAGGTTCCAACCCAGGGAGGAATGTTATGCAGCTGTAGAAAAGGAATGTCTAGCCATAGTGTGGGCACTGCAGAAACTTCAGCCTTATCTGTATGGAAGTAAATTCACTGTAGTTACAGACCACAATCTGTTAACATGGTTACATTGAGCCAGCCAGCAAGATGCCAAGTTACTAAGGTGGAGCCTAGTGTTGCAAGCATATGATATGATAATGCAGCACCACAGTGGGGTTAGCAATGCCAACACAGATGGGCTCTAAAGACAGGGAATGGGGTTGGTATTCCCAGAAAGGTTCAACACCATCAAGCAACGTTTCTCAAGGGTCACTTGAAAAACTAGCTTGAGTTTTCGGAGGGAGATTGTGAGGCTGCCAGCCCAGCTATCTGGAATTTTGTAAATAATCATATGTTATTTGTGAATATTAATATGATCCATAGGCTTATCTTATAAATGTAAGAGAAATATGTATGTGTATATTAAACCACTGGTGCAGAAGTGTGTGTTGAACTGTATGTTATTTACTGAGCTTCAAGAATATAACCACAGTGTACCCTGCTGGAAAAGAGCAGAAATGTATATAAACTATACACCTGTTCAGATGTGTGTTTTAATGGTAGAAGTTGGAACATACAAAGTTAACTTGCAAAACCTCAAGAAAACAAGTGGAAATTATTTTATGATTCTGTTATCTCTGTTTCAGCTCAGAGCAGACACAATGTTTAGAATTGGAGGTTTTCCTATTGTCTTGAAACAGAAATAATTACTAGGTTTCAAATGTAAAAGTGTTTAACTGTTTTACAACTTCCAGTTCTAGGCAAACTTCTGAGAAGTATGTACCTCTGACACAGAGGTGCTAAATTCTAAGTTTGTTAGCCTGGGAGCTGAAGGCAGGTGACAGAGTGATGTCATCCCAGCTAACACAGCAGTAATGTGTATTATTAATTTAAGAACTATCTCAGAGAGTGAGTCTGTGCATTTTGTATCTTGTCTTGGATCTAGGAACATCCATTCAGCACTTCTTTCATGCATTTGCCTTGCTCTGTAAGTAAGTTTTAGGGTGCAGTATCTTTTAGATATAGACAGGAATATAGCAAAGATTAGTTTAGATGTTTTCTGTATTTATTTGAGACTGTCCTGCAATGTTGTTTTAAATACTTCCTGTGATTCTGAACTCTGAAGTGACTGTGTCTGTTATCGACTATTGTCTTGTTCTTTTATTTATTATTAAATATATTTAAACTATTTTAATTGTGGCTGGTTTGTTTAGAGACATTTAAGCTCTTAAAAGTACTTGCATGTATCTGGTGATACTGTATAGGCCACACCTAAATAGCCTTGGCTTTGGTCACAGTTACCATTTGGATAATAGTAACATCACACAGTAGGATTCATCACCGTTTGGGAAGGGCTTTATAGTAGCTGATAAGTAAGAGTGGCTGGTGGCAGCTGGTACTACCTTATAGTCTGGGCAGAAGGGGCCATAGCTAGTAAACCTGTGTCAGCCTTTCCCAGGTGTGTGTGTGTGTGTGTGTGTGTGTGTGTGTGTGTGTGTGTTTGTATATCAGTCAAATCTCAAAGTGTGTGTGCCAGCTACTTGAGCAGGGACACGATGCACTGGTTGGACAGAGAGGGTGCTGGAGATCTTAGCTTGGCCACTCGGCTGAGATCTTATCTCTATAGCTGTGCCAGTGGGGAGTCTTATTTGGGATCTGGAGAGAGAGAGAGGGAGAAACCAGCCTCAGGCTGACTGTGATCTGTGTGTGTACTCATCATCCTCCCAATGTGTACGGCCCTCACTGGTGCTAGTGGTGCGGACTGAGGCTCCTTGATTACTGGGCCAGTTCAGGGGTGTCACAATATTAACAGAGATAAAACAACTGGAACTGAGATCTTTAGAAAAGGAGCAAACTACATAGGAAAAAGTGGGAATTATGGGAACAATATATACAGGGGAGGAATGAGGTTTAAAAGAAAGCAGGACTTAAATGAGCTATGTAATGTTTGACTGCAAATGATTAGGTAGATTATATGTGATGTATAATGCTTGCAACTGGGAGTGTGTCAGTATGGTATGTGATTTAAAATGCTTGCAGCTGGGACTGTCGGTGTAGCTTGTTTTCATTTATATAAATGTATGATTGCTTATGTCATAAGTGATGATTTAATAAAGATGTTTCTTGTTTAAAAAAAGGGGGCAGGATTTGAATAATTTATGTAATGTTGCTTAGATTATATGATATAGAGCAATATATGTGAAGTATAATGCTTATTGATATTAATTTATTCATACAGTTTGATTACTTTTGTATAAATGTAAAAGCTGGTTATGTCACAAATGATAAGTCACTAAAGGTGTGTTAAAAAAATAGCATCTGAGCCTATTGTATATCAACTTTCAATTCTGATAAGTCAGTCCATATCCAAAAATAAAGTCCCCTCACTATGGAAATAAATAATTCATTATTCCACTGCACAAAGGAGGAATCGATACTGATCTTTCAAATTATAGGCAAATTTCCATTTTGTCATCCTTATCAAAAATATTAGAAAAATGTACTCATATGCAACTTCTCAACCTTCTAACAGATATCCAGCTTCTGTTTTCAACCCAACAGGGCTTCCATCCTCATCACAGCACAACTGCTGCTTTGCTGAATTTTGTTAACACTGTCAACATCTATATAAATGCCGGAAGCCTAGTCACCACTATCTTCTAAGACTTATCAAAAGCTTTTGATACTGTCTTACACCCATAATTTCTCATTCTTAGGGCTCAGCAAGTGTTCACTGCAGTGCTTCCATGGCTACCTCACAAGCAGAGCACAAGCAGTGAAACAGAAAAATGAATTCTCTGCTATCTTGCCTGTAACCATTGGTGTCCCACAAGGATCTGTATCGGACCCTATAGTTTTTGACATATTTCTTAATGATCTCTACACTGCTACAAAAATGCTACCCCTGTTCAATAAGCTGATGACTCAACCCTAATCTGCTCTGTCAAAGCTCTGTCTAAATGCCAAGCCCTTATACAACAATTCTTCTTATTGATTGAAGAGTGGCAAATGAATCACAACTACTACTAAACGCTAAAAAAAATAAATCACTGCTCTTAAGCCCAAAACACACCTCTAACAAAACAACAGTATTCACTGTCGTCTCTGACAACAGCACAAAATCATTGGGTGTCATCACAGATGCCAAGTCAGCATTTGACCACCATGTATCACATGTGACTTATCAAAAACTATGTATATTATACAGAGTGAAAACCTACCTCATTGACATAGCCAGAAGATGTATAGCCTCTACTTTCTGACTACCATCTCTCCTCTGTCTTGCTTCAGTCTTCACTAACCTTCAAGTCTCACAACTGTCCAAACCTGAGCAATGTTATAACAAAACAGACAAATTAGCAGTAAACTATAACAATAGAACACATCACTGCCTAGCCCTTCGACAATTAAACTGGTTAGTACTACCACATCACCTAGCTCTTCCTCAGCTACTTACAATCCACAGACTTCTCTATAAGCCAGAAATTACCCAACCCTTAACAACCTAATAGAACAATACTCCCACAATAGCATTTTATGCACTAGAGAAAAAAACATTAATTATTATAATAAAATCATTTGATATTGCAGATGAATATATCCACACCCCAGTGCCATTAAAATCCATTCAGAATGCAGACTCATTTAAAACAAAATTAAAACTTCACCTGTCAAATCAATGGGTCTCTTCCTGTACATCCAGGATAAATGCCACCATTACCTTCTGCTTACCATATTATCAAACCATTTCTCTTCATTCAGAATACTATGCCCCACGACCACTCTTCACCAGTACATTAACAGTTTTATTAGCATCTCCCAGTCACATACACTTCTGTGAGACTGACCACTTTCACCTCTTTACTGCTAATATAAATCTTAAAATAATCATAGATAGATAGATATAGAGATACAGATATAGATATATAGATAATAGATATTTAATTGTCTATGAACTCACATTCTACCCCACTTCTTACCTACAATATTAACTTTTTCTGCCATACCTAGTTCCTTCCCTCACCTCCATTTCTTTGAAGTTTTAAGCACAAATAACACAATCTGTCATTTATTTGACAAATCCACTAATACACCTATTCAAATGCTCAGTCAATGTTCAACATCAACTAATGCGTAAGTATCTTTTGTACTGTAATAGTTGCCTTTATGTATAAGAATGTAATGTAATTATCAAATGGATGTGCAATTGTTAATGTATATTACTTAATGTCTATTCAAGTATATTACTGAACGTCTGTTTAAAATGTTTGTCATAAGTTGGAGTTTTTCTCCCCGGGCCTCTCTTGAAAAGGGTTTTTATGAATAAACCCAGCTGGACAAACCCAGTAAAAAAGGCAAATTAGAATGCTATATCTAAATAAAATTTTAATGCCACATCCGGGTACCAAATATTAGTTTTACATCTGTGCCTTGATTCAGTAATGTGTGAACCTGTTAATCATGTCACTAAGAAAGTGGACATACTAAAATGATTTGTATTAATATACATTTTCTGAACAGTAAGAAGGCTGCATAGGTGTAGTAAACAATTTAAATGGAGTTCAAAGACATATCACAAAAGGAACAGATGTTATTAAAAGTTCATCATACACTGACAGGTTAACTACCTATACTATTATGTACAGATTTGTGAGGAGCAAATTATGTTATAGCATATAAAGTTCATAGGTTAGTGCTAAGCTAACTGCCCTTGCGAGCCATTTTAAGCCTAGCCAATTATCCCTTGTGAGACTCAAACCCTGCACCTTGTGTTTGTAAGACAAGCACCTTAACCATTAGGCCACCCTCCCAACCCAACCTTAGAGTCACATTATATGTTCATAGATTAGTATCTATTATTAGTAGTAAATAATCTGGCATTAACGTAGGAATTGAGGGTCTATGTTATAACAGCGAACGATCAAAAGATCGAACGCTGTTATATCGACCACAAAAGAACAAAAAAAAAAGGGCGAACAGCCAGTACAGTGAATTTTTTCCCACGGAAAAAATTTGCTGTTCCCAAAAAAAAAAAAAAACACACTAAACACTATTTTAAGTGGGGGGCTTTGCCACCACACCCCCCTACTTAAATATACCAACTCTGAGATCGCACTACAGTGCCGAAAACGGCAAAGTGCCGGAAGCAGCCAAGCAACTTCTTTCCCAGGGAAAAAATTTGCTTAAAAGCCGCTTCGTCATTTTGCATTTTCGACATTTACAGTTCAACCAAGACGCATTCGACAGAATGCGTCTTTGGTCTTCTGACAGGAACCCGGAATTGAAACTTTCACTTATTTTGCAATATACCAGCATAAGACATAGAGGACTTTGTTTTAAAATAAGTCAACATAAAACTACTAATAGGAATGTGTATATTACTCAATTGATCCTGAAATTATCAAGTAAGATGCCCGTTGATATAAAATACTCCACTTCCTTAATAATGTTTAAAAAATGTATAAACAGTCATATGGGTGATAATAAGTATATTTCTGGACTAAACGGGAGATAATAACTATGATCCTGGACTAAATGGTAATTAATACGTATATTCCGGAATAAATGGGAGATAATTAGTATGATCCTGGACTATGTTAGTCTGTAATACTTACGGTTTAACAGACCACTTGAAGCACTAAAATAGAATTATGCTCTTCCAAACACCAAATCAGTGGTGCACAACCTTTTTGTGGGAAGGGCCACTACACAAATTCTTAATGCATCTGTGGGCCACCTCAAAACATAGTAAGTTGTTACAAGTTAACCATAGGTACAGGTGACTGGCATTTTTACTTAAGACAGCAGTCATGAAATTGCCTGTTTTCTACATCAACTTTGCATTTAACTTTATTCTGGCTTGCAGTCATGACTTATTACAAATTCTTGCAGAAAGTTACTACTGTTTACAGACTGCAATTTATAAACAACAAAGAATAGTTACTTCCTTGGCTAAAATTTGAGGTGTGTGCAATTACAGTCAATTTAGATAAGTAAGCATGTGCTGGAAATTTTGCATGACTGGAGTAAGGCACAGCATTTTTTCACTTTTTTGAACACTTTTTGGTTACTCTCTGGGGGCTGGAAGGCATTGCATCGCGGGTATATAGAATGTTATTTGGTATGCATCCACCATGCTGTCTGAATTGTTCTTCCATGGCACATCTCATGCGGCTCTGAATGCCATAGGTACAGTTGCTAAATGTTTCCAGAATTACTACACTTTCTGTTTCTGTTGGCGTACCATTTGGGGCAACTGCTCTGTCTTTCATTGGGGTCTAGAGTCTACCCTGATAAATTGTTTAAGCAAGAAGACTCGATGGACTCTTCTCTGTGGTAGGACTGCTGATGAGTATAGTTGGGGGTAATCATCCAACCATTTTTCCTCTCTTACAAGTCACATCCAACTTCAGAATTAAAGAACATCACTGTAAGAAAAAAGAGGTGAAAGACTGAAGTTAACAGCATGGCTCAAGCTGTGGAAGACAAAGAGAGCTGGATGTGAATTGCATGCTTGCAAATGAAATCAGTTGGCAAAACAGTGAGATTAATAAGACTAATGGTAATGAAGATCATTCCTTTGTAACAACTGATAGAGCAGATATTACTGAATTAGAGGCAGCACATTGTTCAGGCCTGGTCGGAAATGATATACTAGTAATTGGAGATTCAGTTATTAGAGGAACTGATACATTTGTAGAGAGGATAATGAACATCAAATGGTGTTATGCTCGGCACATGTGGGGCTCACATTGAATCAATCTTTTAAGTTTGGTATCCAAATATTTTGCACTTGGGTGGGTAATTGACCTTCTAGCATCCACTATAAGTCGAAAAGGTGGTTGGTGGATATTTTTATGGAGCTTGGGTACCCCAAAGACGATTGGTGTAATAGGTTTACTTGCACTCAATTGTATTCATCAGTGGATACCTGACCATCAAGTAATGTGTGCCTAGATTCATGGGATTTCTTATGGAAAATAGGTGAAACTCCATTTAATGAATCATTTTTTTTATTACCATTGATGTTAAAGACTTGTATTCGTCTATCCTACACCAACTAGGCACTGAATGGTTTTGTGGATACCTGTTCAACAATAAAGTGGAACCCACGCACTCAAGTCTCTCAACAGTCATAGTCCATGTTGGCGTGAATGACTTGAGACATACCTCCCTGGGCTATATAAAGAGTGACATGATCAAGTTCACTGAATATGTGTTCCAGGCAGGTATGTTCCAAGCCTTAAGCAGAATTCTACCATCACCCAGAATGATGCCTCAATACAAACAGAAAATGATTGACTTTAACAATTGGCTTAGTTTCTGGTGTCATTCCAAGTGGATCCAGTACCTGACAGCCTGGGAAGACATGATTGACAGACCATGATGCTTTGCCAGAGATGGCCTGCATCTGTCTCCCTTGGGCTTCAGGCTTTTGTAAAGGCTCTTGAGTCCCCCATAGTCCTTTTTTAGGTAATGCCATGAGGTCAAAACTACCAACATGAAAATTTCATCAAAACACAAATTAAAGTTGATGCTGCTAAACTCTAGGAGTCTAAACATGAAACTGCACTCTTTGTAAGCATTCTTAAACCTGGGAGATGCTGACATTTGTGCAGTCACAGTAACCTGGTTCAAAGCTGCAGAGAGCACCCTAGCCATACCAGGTTACCCATCCTATCATACATTCAGACCCCAAACTATGGGCAGCAAAGCAAAAGGAGGTGGAGTTACAGTATATATTAAAGACATACACACCTCCAGGCTGGTCAAACAGTATGATGCAGAGGAGACACTCCAGGTGCAGTTAACCATTGACAAGACCCCTATTCAAATCATAGCTGGCTACAGGCCCCCAACTTTGACTCAAGACGCCCACTCCACCTATCTGGACCTCTTCAAATCTATCAAGATTCAACCCTTCACTCTGATCCTTGTCAACTTTAACTATCCAACCATGGAGTGGAAGAACTGCTCATGCCAAAACACAAATGCCCAGAGATTCTTTGATTTTGTCAATGCAAATGCCTGGAATCAGGAATACCAGTCTGGATAAAATCATCGTCCTCAAGGAAGAGTAAACCTGTCTGGTGGACATCTGCAATAAAATAAACACTATAATAAAATTTAAAAAATTGCTGTCCAGGACCGAGAAGGAGCAGGTGTGTAGTTGGAAGCAATGTCTCCTTAGCCTGAACAAGCAAATAAGAGCACTAGTGAAATCCTCCATAGCAAACTTTGAGTCCAAACTGACCACATCTACTAAAGACAATCATAAGGCCTTCTTCACATATGCCTGCAATCTCAAAGGAAACACTCAAATCTGCACAGAACTGGTGGTCAAGGACACCACATACACAAATGCCATAGATATAGCCATCCTGCTAGTAGACAGATTCAATAAAAATGTCACCCCTCTGCCCCCACATCAGTAAGCCAGGACATCCCCAGCAACTGCCCCACATCCCCTTATCTCTAGGGAGCAAGTCATCACTGCCCCCTCAAAGGCAAAAAATACAGCCTCCATGGGGACCTGATAACATCCCAGGATGCAACCTACATGAACATAGGCAGGAACTTGAGACTTAGCACTGCCATTTGGCACCCTATTCAACCAAAGCCTAAGTACCTGCTTCGTACCAGCCAAGTGGAGGACAGCCACTGTCATCCCTTTGCACAAAGGTGGAGCCTCCACTGATCCAGGAAATTATAGACCCATCAGCCTAACTAGCCTGCTCTGCCAGGCCATGGAATGGATTATCATGGAACTCATTAACAAGGGCATTGGCAACCTCCAAATACTCTATCCCACACAGTTTGGTTTTGTCAAGGGGAGGTCATGCTTGTTAAATTTGGTTGACTTATTTGAGACAGTCAACAAAGCCATGGATGAGGGGAAGACGGTGCACACCACCTACCCTGACCTGCCCAAAGCCTTCAATACTATTCCCCCACTCAGGTATAATAGATAAACTCTCTCAACCAGGCATCAGTCTGTATGTTACCAGATAGGTAGCAAATTGGCTCACTGGTAAAACCCACCTAGTTAAAATAGGGGAAGCCACTTCAAGCAGTAGACCTGTAATGAGCAGTGTACACCAGGGATCAGTCTTGGGGCCTTTGTTGTTTGGGGTATACTTTTCTGAGGTGCAGGCCAAAACCAGTGGGCTATGGCAGACTAAGTTTGCAGATGACTGCAAGCTGGGCACTGTCATCCATTCCCCTAGTGATGTGGACATCCTACAAGAGGGTCTCACCCAAACAAATGACTGGTACCAGAAACATGGCCTCAAACTGAATGCCAAAAAATGCATCATCATCATCCCCTTTGGGGAGAGTGGTGTCGCCACAAATTATCACATTAATAACAAGGTCCTAAGCATGCAATCAGTTGTCAGGGACTTCGGCACCCGAGTTGATAGCAAACTGACTTTTGACCACCATATTTCCTCCATTGTATGTAAAGCTTTCTACATGGCCCACCTCATTAGTAAGGGTATCTCATCCAGGGGCAAGAGGTCATAACATCCCTGTAGTCTTCCCTTATAAGACCCATTATTAAGTACAATGTCCCTTTCAGCATGTAACTTGCAAAGCACATGCAGCAGCTGGAGGGACCACAAGTTTTCTCACCAGGAGAATCCAGGGCTTCAAACATCGACCCTACACAGGTAGACTAAAAGTCCTGTCCCTCTACTCAGTCTCATACAGATTCCTCAGAGGTGACCTCTGTCTAGCATACAAAGCAATCTCAGATCCTGTCTTGATGGGACTGCTGCATATCCACAAGTCAAGCTCAACTCGAGTAACCTGCACTCGCAACCTCAACCTGGACTGTGACATCAAAAGGACTTGTTGGTGGGACAGATTTGTGTCCCAGAGGCTCCCCCTTTTGTGGAATAAACTCCCTCTCCACATCAATTCAAGTACCTCATTAACACTTTTTAAGCGCAACCTGGATAACTTGATGGGTAACAGAAAATACACCCTTGGGATTCCCCCTGTGTCCCTGCTGGACAGTAGCATCGGGTGCTGACTTGTCAGAACATAAGCTAAATTCTTGGCTAGGCTTGTAAGGGCCTCAGGGCCAATAGCCTAGTAACTTCCTATGATCCTATGAATGACATCAACTTATACTAGAACTTACTTGAATTGGTGCTAAAAACAACTTCATAACCTTTGGGAAGGAAACTATTTACTAGTGAATGGGGTGGCCATAGGCTCAGCATGTGGTGGACTTTTTGCAAACACAGTGATGATACAATGGGCGAAAATAATTCAAATTTGAATCTGAATTTTATAGGGAATGTAGGTTCTACACTAGATGTTTGGATATCTTCATTTTGTGGGATGCTGACAAACAGTTGATCAGTCATTTCATGACATATTTACATAATACTACTAACTTCTTGCAATTCACCTCCTAAGTCCATGACACTAGCATCTCATATCTGGACTTGTGGCTTATAAAAGATAACATCAACCATTGTTTCACGTCTAAGATTTATTGAAAATAAACATATTTGAATAGCTTCCTTAATTTTACTAGTGCCTACCCGCAAGCCCAGAAAAAAGCAATAATTAAAGGGCAATTCATATTAAATGCCTGTATGGTGACCAGTGAAAATGATTTTTGGGACAAATGCCTTTTTCTGAGAAATAAGTATCAAAAATGTGGCTACCCCTTTTCCTTTGTGAATGAAATCATGATAGACGTATTGAATAAACAGGAGGTGAAATTTTCCATTCCCATCTTGAACAACTACATCCAACTGAACACAAATAAATCACTTAGAAACCAACATGTAATGGGGGATCACGTAACTGTTAGCAATGGTCATTCAGGTTCTTTTATAACAACCTTTTCAGATGATAGCTATCTTGAAAAAGAACTGGACCATCCTAACTCATGACGGCCATATATGTGAGCATGTGGGCATAGCACCAAGGGCGGTCTACAGAAAAGGTAAAAATTTAAAAAACTTGTTTGAAAGAAAAACAAGGATTATGAATCCTAATTATGGCATGAAAAAATGTGGGTGTTGTCCTCATTGTAAATTTGTCCTGGAAAGCAATGAATTTAAAGTGAATGACATTGTACTTAGACCAAGAGGATGCTTCAACTGTAATTGTAACAAGATCTTGTATTGTGCTTTGTGTTCTACCTGCATGGGTTCTATACAGGAAAAGCAGAGAGAAGACTTTGTGACAGGATTTATGAGTACATTTATGACATAAGGATAAAGAAACTCAGCAGTGCCTTGGCTAAACATACTGTGGAACATCCAAATCATACTTTTAATTTCTTTGTGGTTGACCGGATTTTGTTAGATGAAAGAAATGGACCACGGACTTTATACTTAGAAAAAATGGAATTACAGTGGCAGTTGAGACTTAACACTACTATTTGACCTGGTCTTAACAAAAAAATCTCAATTGCTTGTGTTTCAAAATTAAAACTGCTGAATAGATAAAAGCCTGGTCTTGTATGTATAATATTTTAGAAAATCCAGTACTTCCAGTACATTTTTCCATATAACTGGTTGCATTCTAAGCGCTTGTAATTGAGAACTGGTTCTTTAAGATCCTAATCCGGTCATAGGAGCTTGACTAACATGTGACTGGTTTGATCTATTTCATTAGTCAATAAAATGGGTACAGGTTTTAAATGCACTATCTGAAGAAGTTTTCAAGGGAAGACGAAAGCGCTTATCAGTATCTTTCATTTTGGATTTTATCTTCAAGATTATTTATCTCATACCAATATCTTTCTGTTTGGATCTTAACTTTAAGAAGGATTTATCTCATCAATAAAGGTTTACTACATTTTTATCTGGGATTTTAACATTATCAAGAACCCATCTCATTAATAAACAGCGAGTTGGGTCTGTTTTTTCTCCTGTTGCTTCCTGGGCATATTTACATTTTACTTACTGATATGCAGGAATACTTCATATAACGTACAAAGACAAATTTTCCCTGACCTTCCACTACAAAATGGACTTTGCCAAGTTGGATGTTCCCTGAAGTCAAAGACAAATAAATTAATTAATTCATTGCAATGTCATATTCCTACCATATAATAGCATTCCACCCTTCTACGTAAACATTAATTCTATCTATTCACTAGTCAAATATGTCTCAACAAATCTTAAAATGACTTTCTCAGAAATTCTTACAGTTCATGAAGAACGCTGAGGCTAAGATGTATCATGCAGATGAGCATGAGTTATGTTTTAGGAGGTGATACTCAGGTCACGGATTTCACATCAGTAGTAACTCAAACACCTGGAGAAATGTAGACCTGTACTAGAAAGATTGTTTTGAATGAATGTTATGAAAAGGGGACAAAGAACATTTAACTGCTTCATTCAAAACAATTTAAACAAGATTTGTATAGTAGAGAACGGTCTAGATCTATGTAGAAATCTAAGCCTACTTGCCTCCCAAGTAAAATGTAGTATCATACATGATGCCATGGGGAAAAGATGATGTGAAAAGTAATAGCTGTACTTACTTTTAATTTGCCCAATTTTTTTCTCCCTCACAGCTGACCATCAGCTGCTCCAAGTACTTATTCCTGTTATCTGGTTCTACTGAACCCTCACAACCTCCTCCAACCATGTTCAGAGATGATAAGATCAGGGCATCCTAGGGCAGCATCACACTACTGCAGAGAGAGAGTGTGCCCCCTCCCCCTGCATGTGCCCAGTATAGGTGTGATGTACAATCAGCATAACCAACTGCACAATCAACTCTTCTGCAAGAGGCTGACATCAGCAAGACTGCCTACCCGCTTACAGGCGGCACCACATGGTTGTTTCTTTGGCCTCCACTTGGAAAATCAAACCATGCTAATGCACCCCAGGTGTGTATCCCCCCCCCACCCCAGGATGGGCACACCCATTCTCTCTGTCTGTGACATCAAGTGCCAAAGCCACTCTTTGATCTCAGGTTGCCTGGGCCATAGTCAGCACTTTATCTATACATTTTTTTTCTTTTCATATCTCATGCTGTAAGACATTTGTAAGCTATAGTTAGCATTGTGAAATTTACAGCAGAAATTGCACTATAGAATTGCATTTGTCAGATGTCTTAACAGTGACAAGAGAATTTATGTAATATAAAGAGAAACAGTATAAAAGCCTGTGACTTTATTCTGCATGGAATGTAAGAGGTGTTTCTGACTTAGGAAATAATTAATTGTTTGTAATTGAAGGAGGGTGATAAAAGGGTCAGGTGTAAGCAGTTAACAGCAAGATGTGAAATACTTTGTTTAATCCCATATGATTTTTGGGCTTGCTTTTCGGTGTATGAGAAAAACTGAGTTAATTGCTTCCAGTTCCTGAAGGGAAAAAGTTAAGCTGAAATATTTTGACTGAAATAAGTATAATAATTCAGTCCCTCTTTTGATTTTGCTGTTTAAACATCCGTGGAAGTTCACTGTTCTGCAGTCTGTTTGCACAGTCCTCTGTTAACCTAGTTCAGTTAATGTTTAGTATTCTGTGTATTAGTTACAGTTTTCCTTCTAAGTATTTATTTTTTTATTTGATTATTTTTCTGTTTCTCTGTACAAATGTATATGCCTGTACGTATTTAACTTGTATTGGTATTATCCAATGCCTTTATTTTGTAAGTATTTCGTTCTCATCGAAAAGGTTAAGTCTGATTGTCCTTTATGTATTTATTAATTGATAAGAACATACTTAATGATAACAGATGAAAAACTGCTGGCATCCACTTCTAAATAGTCGACTAATGTGTACATTACTGTTTGTGTTTAATGTTATTATTTGGCTATTGTTCAAAAGTGGCATGGTTAACGAGTGAGTCCCCAGCACAGTAACCAATGATTTGCCAGGATGAAAGCTGTAGAGAATTGAAGAATTTGACTAGTTATTCCTCAAAATTGTGTGTGTGTGTGTGGGGGGGGGGGGGTGCTCGCTAGTGTGAAAATACTATTTTGTGTGAAAAGCATTTTGGGATACTAGACGGCATTAAAGCTCATAGAGTGGTGAGAAAAGGGCCGTGGGTGCTAGGCCATTGATTCAGCTCAGAAAGTGCTGAGTGTGTAGTCCTAGTTTCAGATGTGGATATTGGAATTTCATGCTCAGGACAGTAGTGTATTTTCTCTGTATACTCGGCCAGGTTGTATTTGTTGAACTGGTTAGTGAATGAGACCTGTTGAGTGTCAGTGGTGTTATTTGAGAGACCATCTCTCTGGTGCTCATCAGACTTATTTATCTGCAGTGGAGTGGATCAAAGGACCATAACCTCTATATGTGGGTGCCCAGTGGGTGGGTGGGGGAAATTGTAAGGCCCTCATGTAGGCATCAATATTATTTCATGTACACCACAAAACTGATACTGTTAAAATAACATTGAATGGACAGCTGGCATAATCTTAAACAAGACAGAGGTGACAGAATCAGGAGGCAGTCAGAAGAAAAAGACATGGCTCTAAAAGGTGTGTAACTGTGCCTATATCAAGGACAGTGCTAACAGTTGTTATCAGGCAGAGGAGTATGCTCCCTGAGCTTATTATGTTTTTACATTGATATTATCATTAACACTAAGATTGATGAGTATCCAAAGAATGGATTAAGTGTTCTTTAGCCTTTTAGAAATGGAACAGAGAAATATGGTTACAGCAGGTTATTTACAGGATCCCTAGCTAAGGAGAAGAAATATACAGAAACATCCTAAAATGAATCATCATGTTGACAACCGGATACATTTCATTGATACAGACATGACTTTGCTAGACATGAAGACAAATTTTTACTTGAGTTGGTAGTTGGCATAATGGTTAAGGTGTTTAACTTACAGGCACAAGGTGCAGAGTTTGATTCTCACATAGAGTAATTGGTTAGGCTTAAAATGACTCACAAGGGCAGTTAACCTAATACTAATCTGTGGATAGTTATGTACTGGACAGGTTAATAATAGTAGGCCTTGTGGGACATATTTAAATCAAGTAGCACTTCAGCCCGCAAAGGAGAAACACCATTGGTGCACCATACTATGTGAAAAACAAAGTGAAGCACTATACACAGGCCTCCTTACATTCAGAAATGCATTATTGAGTAAGTGCATGAATAATGTTCCCCTCTGATCAATCCCAGGCACAAGACATCATCTTAATTTAAAGGTCCCTGGAAGCACTTTTTCTTTCTTATATTTTCTTTTTGCACACATTTGTGATTATGTAAAAACAGTATTTGTCAACAAGTTATAATGCTTGATACTACACAAATGGAAGCATATATTTTAAAAGAGAAAGGGGAAAGGTTTGCAACAATAGACCAAGTTTCAGAAAAGTCAAATCCTTGGTTGTCACCCTACTACAAGTCCTGCTGTTTTATGCACTGCCAAGATGAAATTCCAGGATCACAGAGGTCACTGGTGAGGTGCGACGACTACCACTTATGATCAATCCTTTAATCAATCAAACTGAGAGTTTATTGATTAGAACTAGATAACTAGATGTTAATGTTTTAATATGCTCATTAATGTTACCATACTTAATTAATTTTTGAAAGTACTTTTCTTCTGTGTTTTGCACTGCTACAGTGTTGTATGCCATCATGCTTAAAAGTGAATAGAATTAACAGATACACTTTTATTTAAACAAATGTTTTGGAATGTTGCAGTTTGTCAAATTTATAATGGATTTTGTTACCTTAATTTGACCCTACATACAAATGGCCCTATGCCCGTAATACTTTATTATTTTCTAATACCAATTTGAAGCAAGACAAGTAAGTACTCATTCATATATTACACATTACATGAGCCACTAGATGTTACAGCTATGGAAATACATCATCTTGAATATGTGGATATTAATCTGCACTTGGAAAACCTTTTGTTTACAGTAACAGTTAACATTATTGAAAATATTTTTTGAGGAATAAATATTAGTTTAGTTTACACATTTTGCCAAAAACAATAAATATATAATCCAGATATTTAATGAGTTTTACTGTCAGAACATATAATTTTGTATGCTTGTTTTCAATTAAATGTCACAAAATTGAGCAAGCTAAGGCCTGTGTGAGTATTTATCTTCTTCCCCTTTACCTTATACTAAACCCCTCTTAGTCACACTAAATAAAGCCAGTTACCTCATTACTGCCAACTATAGATCCCCCTTAAAGTCTGCTGATGACCACAGTGACTACCTTAATAAACTGAGCAGTATACCTTT
The DNA here is from genome assembly GCF_019279795.1 of Protopterus annectens. Classification (NCBI taxonomy): domain Eukaryota; kingdom Metazoa; phylum Chordata; order Ceratodontiformes; family Protopteridae; genus Protopterus; species Protopterus annectens. Next base: position 1,642,926,206 of record NC_056728.1, on the reverse strand, counting down.
TAATTCTAATATAATTCTAATATACTAAATAGTCAGTTACCACATTGTTGCCAACTATGATCTTATCTCCTGATGATCACTGTAATTACCTTGAGAAACAGAACAGTATATCTTTTAATTATATTATGTTAGTCAGTTAACACACTGCCATCAGCACTAGATTCTACAGTACCTCTTGATGACCATGGTAACAACATTGTTAAATTAAAAGCTATACTTCACTATTTTACTATGAATCTGTAAGACATTTCAACACTGCTGGAGACTCTCTCTACTCTCATTATGTGTTACTCAGATTAGTTTTCTCCAATTTTTACAACCACTTTGCTTCCCAATCTTTTTGTAGCTTATCTCTCCTCCTCATATTGCACTTATTTCCTAGACTCTTACTTTTGCTTCTTTTACACCCCACCACTAAAATACTTCCTCTGTCCATTTATCTTCCTGCTCATTTCCATAACTTTTCCTTTTATATCTCTCTTATCATTTTTAGGTATATTCTGCTTGTCTGTCTGTAAATTCTTACTAAACTCAAAAGCTATGAATTCATTAATTGTTACTGTATGTTATTCCTCTGTTCAGTAATTAGCCAATTTATGTTAATTTCTCTCATTTTTTTTTGTGTTGAAGTGTTATGATCATGTAAGAAATCCATCCATCCATCCTCAACCCCTTTTCCTATTTTTGCACATGGGATCAGGGTGTGACTTCAATAGTATGTAATTAAACTCATGTATAGATGTTTTTGCTCTGCAATTATAAATGTACATCATGTGTAACTTAAATGTGGAGCTTTTTTCCCCGAACCTCCACTGAAAATGGGTTTTGCCCAGTTGTACTTTTCCCGGTTAACAAAGATAAACAAATATACCTTTTATTTCCAATACAGTAATCTTGGGTGGCTTTAATTACCCATCCATAACAGGAAATCTTATATAACAAATAATAAATATGCCATTTGATTTCTTGACTTAATCGGCACCATCTCCCTAGATCAGATAGTTTAAGTTCCCTCAAGAGATGATAACATATTTGACATTGTCCTTACAACTGTTGCTTCTTCTTTTGCCCATACTAATGTCATTCCCTCATTTATCAAAGCTAGCTTCCAACTTGACATCTTTTCCTTCAAAACTAGTATTATCCAGTTCAATAGCTCTACCATATTCAGAGGTTACTCCAAAGCCAACCTAATAGCTCAGTCTAAGGGCCTGAAGAAATTAAAAAGCACCCCCCCCACACACACACACACACTCACTGACCCAGTCACTAAGGCCACTATATATACATTTGACTTCTACACCTATCAAAATCAGTGTCTAGAGAATTCTGGCATCATTTGGCATAAGTAATTTGGGAAATTCAAAAAATAACCTCCCTGCAGACAAACTCCCGAATAAACAAACTCTTTAAGATGAAAAAAACTTGCTTCATATAAAAGAGTTCCACTTCTCAACATAAGAAGGTATTTAAGCATGCTAGCAAAGAAATCAAGCAAGCCATTAGGAATACTAAAGCAGAATATCAACTGGACAAAGCCAGCTATTCCAAAGATAACCATAAGGTATTTTTTAACAATACAAGGATTTTTAGAAGTAAAGCTGAACACTTCACTGAACTGTAATAAAATGACACTACCTGATCTTATACCAAGGCCATAACCAATGTCCTAGCTGGCAAATTCAGTTATAGTTTCATCACTCTCAGTCACTTTCTGTGCTCTCGTCCCAGTGCCATTAAATTCCCCTTCCAACAAAATCACTATGCACCAGACTTTATTAGTTGTATCAAATTCTGAAAACAACATCTCCATGGTCCCAGACAATAAACTAGGCCATCCCCTAATTAACACAAAGTGCAAGATTGCTGTACCCCTATTAAACCTTTTCAACTTTTGCCTATCCATGAAGTGTGCACCTTATCTTTGGAGAATGGCCATCATGGTGCCTTTCATTCTACAAGGGTGGCTCTATCACATACCTTGCCAATAATCATTCTGATGGCCTCACCAGAATCATTTATGACATTATGGAATGAATCTAGGTTAACCTCATAATCAGTGAAATTGGTGACCCACAAACCATCAACCCTAATCAATGTGGCTTCATTAAAGGTAGCTGCTGTCTCCTTAATCTGGTTAATTTGTTTGAAACTTTTGCAGATGTCATCAACAAAGACCATGCTTCATATCTGGACCTCACTAAAGCCTTCAATACAATTTCCTGTGCAGGCATTATTGACAAACATATTAGTCTAAACTTAGCTTAGCATAAATAACCTTAATTTTAGGTTGGGTAATGCCTGCGGGTACAGTTGTTGATTTGAGACACTTGCTCCTGTCAGGAGAGTTAAACTTCATTATCTGAATATGTATAGTTTTGTGTGTTTGTTTTAAGTTAAAGTATTTAACAGGTTATGGGGTGCTCTCTGTGTGTGTTTGCTTTTGTTTGGGGATCTTCATTAAAAAAAGCCTTGTAAAATGTAACATAGGTTCAAATAGAGATAACAAGAAACAACTGTATAAAGGGTCAAACTGCCAATGATTAGTGGGTGTATGTAACATTCATAGACATTTTAAAAATTTGTCATATATAATAGGTGGGAATAATAACTTCCTATCATAATGGCTACACTATCTATAGCATTTTGGAATATGAATGGCCTCACATGTACAGACAAAAAGGTAAGAGTACAGAATTATATTAAGACATACATAATTCAAATAGCAATGTTACAGGAGACACATTTGGAAATAAGTAAGTATGTGAATTTAATAAAGAAAGGATTTCAGGATGGATATTCACAGAATATCAGGGACAATGTAAAAGTGGAGTACTTATACTAATTGCTAGATGTTGATAGAAGTGGAAAGAAGATGGTAGATTTGTGGTAGTAAGGGGCTACTGGCAGTGGAGAAGGATTACAGTGGCATGTATTTATATTCTACCTAAAATTGCAGTTATGGAGCTTAAGAAAAATATGGGAGAAATAATCAGCTTTCATCAGGCAATATTACTTATAGGTGGGGAATAGAGCTTGATTTGCAACATTGAGGATGTATCTGGGGGACCTAGATGGGAAAATAAATATAGCAGAAGAGAGTAGATTTCTGAAGCAATTTATGAAAATATTTGGTATAGGAGATGAGAATTCAGTAATGGAAATTTACATATTATTCCTCAATGTACAATAACTGGACTAGACAAAAATTATATTTCAGAGAAACGTGCATTTAATTGAAAGCTTTAACACATGCATCCAATAACTATTTTAGATCCTTCACCAATAACAACTAAGATAAAAATGCAGGGTAATGAAGTAAAAATGAGACACTGGCACTTTCTCAACTACCTTTTAAAAATAGAGGAATTTAAGGAATGGGTAGTAGAAATTATTCAAGAGTTATTAGGGCAGATAGAAATTTCCTCAGAAGTTATAGCTAGTGAGTGAGATAAAAGGAAATAGGATTGAAATTAAAGAAAAAGAGATATGATTAAGAAGTAATAGGAATTACTTAGAGGGTCTGACAAAGGTTAAATTATTGCATTATAAGGGGAATCTCACAGAAAAAGAAGAGGTGCAAATGCAGAGTGCTAAAGAAAAAGTAAGAAAATATCTGGATAATATGAAAAAGTTTAAAATGACTGCTGTTAAGCAACTGTTTTTGATAATAACTCTAGAGCACAAACATTTTTAGTGTAAGGACATAGGCAACAGAAAGTAGAAAAGGCTGTTGTAATACTTAGGGAGCCTATTGCAAAAGAAATAACCAGAGATCCTGTAGAGGTATTAGAGATATTTTGGAAATTGTATTAACATTTCTATAAAGCAGAGAACTGTGAAAATCAAGAAAGAGCATACATGGAAATATTTATGGAAAAACTTATGTTTGCCAAGGTTAGAGGTAGATGACATCTAACCTTGCTACACTCGGCTTCACTTCTCTCCCCTGCCCTTCCCCCCAATTTCCACAAACCTCCTTTTACTCTAATATTATACTTCCTACATATACATTTCACTTGTGACTCTTTTTACAAAGCCCTCCCCAAACCACCTTACTACTTCTATACATACACTTCAGTTTTTTGTTTTGTACTTCCTTATATCTTTTTTAAATTTCTAGCCCCATTTCCAACTAGTTTTCCCTTCCCATGCTGCTTTGAATTAAATCCATTTATAATCACACCCTCCCTAATAGTAGCTATCAATTCTACATTGTATCCTTTTCTTTTCTTTTCCCAAGTAAACCCTCAGTTTTCTTACTACATCAATGTAGTCTAGCTTTTAATACCCCTTTATTCCTATATTCCAGAGAAGATGCTAGGACAACCTACCACACTTCTTTTATAAATGTTTACTTCCTCAGACTGGCTCTACCCCCTCCGTTCACTCTTGTTCCACTCAGGCTCACTCCGTTCCCCTACTTTACCCCCAAATCCCACACACCTCACTATCTCTAATTTTAAACGTATCCACAAAACACCCCCCATAACTACTCATCTAATCACATCAGTCTTACACATAATTGCCAGTCAGCCATATACTATAACACAGATTGCTTTTCTTAACCTCAATACAGCCCATCCCTATAGCAGCCACACCCTTATTAGCTACTTCCTATACCATTCACCATCACACCACTTAACACCAAATTAAATACAAACACAATGTTGTTCCAACACTTTGTAGTATTTATTCTGCTAATTATCTCTTACCTTTCTACTTGTTATCAAATGCAACATGTCATAACTATCTATTCCCCCACTAACCCACTCAACACCACAACCCATACTTCTTTAAACATCATCATATCTGCATACCTTTACAACAACTCCAGTGCAAAACTCTTCACATTTCAATATATCCACTCACAGTTAATCCCACATTTACTGTGCAATATGTTAAACTAGTTACCAAAGTCACACACCTATTTCTATTTAATTCTACCCTGATCAAACTAAGTGGTGACATACATCCTAATCCAGGACCTCAACCCCAAAATCAAACCCCTCTTACTCTAAACAACCCTTACTACCCAAACATCACTAATCTCTCACAAAATAGCTTCAATCTATTAATATTAAACATGAATCTAAGAAGCACCCTAAATAAAACTCATGAATTTCATGCAAATATCACCCAATACTCTCCTGAATTAGCAGTCCCAACAGAAACATGGCTAAAACCCCACATACTGGATAGTAAAATTCTAACCCATGGTTATAACATCCATTGACACAACAGGACTCATAAACAAGGTGGCAGCATTCAAATCAAAACCCTAGACCTTTTGAATTCTGAAATTCTAATCACCCTCCTTCAGATAAACTCCAACAAGCACATCATTGTAATAGCTATTTATATACCCTCAGGTAACAGCCCAGACATTATTGAAGATCTTTTTTGTTGGTGTGCCTCAACTTTTAGTCAACAAATAATAATAATGGGGGATTTCAACATTGACTGATACACCTGCTCCTCAGACAATTCCTCCTATTTTATTAACTTCCATGGTTTCTGTCAAATTATACAATCCCCTACCAGATTTGACAAACATAGCAAAAAAGAGTCAATCCTAGACTGGACACTTACAAGCAAACCCTCTCTCTGTAACCAATCTGGCTATCTCCCTGACTGTCTAAGTGATCACCTACCCACATACCTTCTTACACACCGCATTTGCCCTACTAAAAATATCATTTACAAACTTGTCTGCAACAAATGACATTTCTCCCCTCAAGTCTTCAAATCCCTCCTACAAAATGTGACTAGTCCCCTTTAAAATATCTGTACCTTGACTAGGCTGTTCAGTATTTCAATGACAAATTCCTCAATATCCTAAACAACCTAGCTCCCCTTAAAAAGACCCATTATAACTCCAAGCACATACCAATGTTTACCGGTGACACCAAGCAGCTCCTCAAACAGAGAGACAGAGCCTGGACCATATACTACAAGACCAACTTCCTTCTTACTTACCATCAATTGCATAACCTTGTCTAAAAACAAATCAGACATGACAAAAAGCTGTATTATACAACAATGCAATCCTCAGAAATGTTGGGAAGCCATAAAAAAACTACTAAAGAATGGACAGATCACAACACCAGCTCCAACCACAACAAATTCCAAAGATAGCATTGCCTCACAATTTAATTCACACTTTATCAACTCTATACTCTCCATTGTAAAAAACAACAGCAAGACCCCCCCCCCATCTATTCCCAATGAATTAGACAGAACTCTCAATTCCTTTTGAATCAAACCAATTCAAACTAATACCATAAAAAAACATCTTTCCAAAGTTAAGCCCTCCTCCCTCGCAGCTGACCAACTCCCCAATGAATTTTTAAAGCTAGCAGCAGATGCCATCTCCTGCCCTATATCTCTCCTAATAAACCATTCTATTGCTGAGTGGTACATCCCCAAACTCTGGAAAGTCTCTTATATCATCCCTGTTTACAAAAGTGGCTCCTCTAACTACATGCTAATTGCCCTCCTCCTGTCCATAGCCAAGATTCTTGAAAAATGCATAACAGACAACTCCTTGACTATCTACTAAGCAATAATCTCCTGTCGGCATCTCAACATGGCTTCATACCTAAACATAGTACAACCACTGCCCTTGTTAGTTTTACAAACTCAATCAACCAGCTTAGAAGTGACAACCAGCTCATCTCATCTATATTTCTTGATATGTCTAAGGCCTTTGATGCAGTATCCCACCAAAAGCTACTAAATGAACTTGCTTCCTTAAACCTCACCCATCCAGCCCTCTTCTGGTTTCTCAGCTACTTAACTGAATGCCAACAGGCAGTTAAGTGGCAAAATGAACTCTCCACCCTGTTACCGGTCTCAGTAGGAGTAACCCAAGGCTCATTTCTCAGTCCATTGCTCTTCACCATATTCACCAAAAGGCTCAGCACAGCCGCCCTGCATGTAAACATCATTCAGCACACAGATGACTCCTCCCTCATATGTTCAGCTCCTTCCCTACCAGAACTTCTACAAACAACCCAACAATCTTTCCAAGACATTGAAAAATACCTCTCTGACCTGCAACTCATACACAAACCAAATAAAACAAAGCTTATGCTATTCACTAATAGCAAAGTTCCTGATAACTCTCCCCCTTTCACCATCTATTCAGTCAATAAAACTAAAATTGAACCTGTCCAGGACACCAAACTTCTTCGAGTCACAATTGACAACAACCTAAAATTTGACAAATACCTCGCTCTATCAATAAGGTTCACATTAAGCTAGGCTCATTGTACAGAGTCAAGCCATACCTAACCCAGACCACTAGATATTCCATAGCTAGGACTCATATACTCTCTACCCTTCTATATGCCTCATCAATATTCACTATTCTCAGAAAATCAGATTTAAATTAACTAGAGTCCTGCTATAACAAAATCACAAGATTTGCTACTAACCTCCCTTACAGATCACATCACTGCACAACACTTCTTAAAGTAAATTGGATTGAACTACCCAATCTCCTATCCCTCAACCAACTAACTTTCATTCATTCCATCTTCCACCATCCATACAATTGTCCAGCACCCAAGAGCTTTCTGCTGCCCTGCTCAAACAGCAGGCCACTAAGATCCTCCAAGAAACTACTACTCAAAGTAACGAAATCTAATAATTGTTAAGTTAACTCTCTATTCTCCCACCAAATATCTAAGTCCTGGAATTCCATGCCTCAAACAATACTAAATTCTAGCAACACATCCACATTTAAACTACTGCTTAAGGAACACCTAACCTAGCTTTGCTCCTGCACTAATCCAGGCTGATTATTCTGTATTTCCTTATTCTTATAACCAAAATATATCTTCCCTTACTAAATTCTAACATCCAAACTATCCCTTCTATCACTGAATTCCAATTTCTCTCTACCTTTCTTTATCTCTCCTATCTTTATCTACCTATCTCAGGCTTCCTACAGGTTCATCATATTCCCTCCTTCTTGTACTTCACCTCAGTATTGCCTTAGCTGTCACTGTTTAGAACAAGTAACACTAGCAAAGCAACAATCAGCCATATTCTTGTTCATATATTATACATGTATCTCATAAATACTTACCACCAAAACTATGATATTGATCTACTGATCAGTCATTTCTCTATTATGGCACAAGCTATTTCATGCTAGTTTATTTGTTAGCTTTCTTTTTTCCACTTTATATTACTCTCTCAATTTTTATTGTTTCTGTATAAACTATTTACTACCTATATTTACCAAAGTTATGATTCTTGATTGTTACCAATTTTTTGTATTGTTTTTAATGTGTTTTTGTAATGGCGCTTTTCTCCCCGGGCCTTTATTGAAATAGGCCACTGGCCCAGTTGGACACCCCCGGTAAGCAAATGCAAAATAAAATAAATAAATAAAATTAGGCTCAACAGTTAATATTTAAGACAGGAGGATATGAGATAAAAATTGTGATGTTTAATAAATCTGCAGGATAGTCTGGTATTACTGTGGAACACTGGAAGCAAGGATGGAAAAAAACTGATAAAGATATGAAAGGTTTTATTTAACAGTATTTTAAGAGGAGGGGAAGCACAAACATCTTGGAAGAAAGCTGTGGTGGCTGTAATATGCAAAAATGATAAAGATCCATCAGACCCAGTTTCATATAGGTGCATTTCGATTTTAAATCATGATTATAAAGTGCTTATGTCTATAATAGCTAAAAGAATGGCAAAGGTGTTGCCAGAATTGATAGCTACTGATCAGTGTGGTTTTGTGGAGGGGAGGCAAATATTTGACAACATTAATAAAACAAAGATGATCCTGAGGGAAGCAGTATCTAAGAAAATACCACTGTTGTTGGTGGGTCTTATGAAGAGAAAGCATTTGATAGAGTAAGATGGTATTTTATGAGTAGGGAAGTGGAAGCATTTGAATTCCCTGATGTAATAATAAAGTTAATTAGTAGGATATATGAGGGATCGGAGGCAAATATTAAAGTGGGAGGGTTCCACTCTGATAACTTGCATCTGATCAGAGAAACCAAGCAGGGGTGTCCTCTTTCCCTTTTGTCATTTGTGTTATATTTAGAGTCATTGACAAAGAAAATAAGGGACTCAGAAATTCAAGGATATAATTGGTGAGGTAATCAAGAAAAGTTGGCTTTATTTGCAGACAATATTAATTTTCACCTGATAAAACCAGAAAAGTATATTGCAGTATTGTGGAACATTTTGAGACAGTTTCAAGTCTTTTCGGGATATAAAATTAATGAAGATAAAACAAAGGCTGTAGCTGTAAACTTTGCATCCGCACAGGAATTGGTTCAGCAATACCCATATTTATGGGGACATGATTACATGAAGTATTTAGGAGCACAGATTAAAAAGGATTTTGTTATGGTAGCTAAGGATATGTAGAAAGAGACTAGACAGAAGATGGTGCAGGGACTGAGAGGTTGGAGGTTCTTGTTTGTGGGTGTGGATAGCAAGATGCAAGCAGTGGGAATGTCTTTGGTCTGTTTGGTTTTATATACAGGTAATGCATGTTTCTGTCAACCAGAAGAAAAGTTGCTGATAGTAATTAATGGAGAGTTGGGGGTTTTGTCTGGGGAGGGAAGGAGGGCAGAGGTCAGATGTGGTGGTTTGGGATTAGCTGATTTGAAGGGATGTTTTGGTGGGTTGGTCCTTAAAGTGGAAGGGGTGGTTTGGAATTGTCCGATTTGAAGGTATGTTTTGGAGCTGCATGATTGGAGCTCATATATATAACAAGGTCAGAGAGCTGTAGTTTGGGGTGGGGGGTGATGATGAGGCTGTGAGAATTTCAGAAAATGAGGAGGGGGAATTTTGGATGCAGATCCTAGAAGAGAATGGCAGCAGCCATACAGAATGTTGTATTCATGGAGTGGCAGGGGTATTCTGGGAACTGAACAAAGATGACAATGGAGAAAGGAGATTTTGTCAATGGGGGTTGCTGCAACTGGAAGTAAACAGAGTAGGGAGAAGGGGATGGAGGTTGCTGCTGTGGACTGGTGGGGGAATCAATGTGTTGTGAGCAGATAGGGAGAGGTAGTGGAGTGGGAGGAGGTCAGGATGGCATTTGGACTGCTGGCTGGAGATTGCCTTCTCTGTCAGGGATTGATGTCTGAGTGTGGTCAGGGAAAGGGGGATGGATAAATCCTAGGTGGGGGACCTGCTCTGCTTGAGTTTTTGGTTGAATCTGAAAAAGAGGCTGATGCTGGAAAGAGGATGGTAAGTCAGATATATAAAATATTGCATGATAGCTATGGGAATTAATCAGAGGAGGTTGAAGAGGATTGGGAAGAGAGACTGGATGGGCAATTCATGGGGGAAATGGTGGGAGAAGTATGTGGCTCTCAGGTGTGCAGTGGAGTTTAGAAGGTTTAGGGTTTTTGCTTGGTGGTGTTTGCATGGAATATTTGTACCCCAGGCAGACACCAGAAAAATTTTCCTCAGATGGACAGTGAGTGTTGGAGGTGTGATGGGGAGGGGGAGGTGGTTGTAAGCACGTGTTTTGGGAGTGTAGTGAGTTGGCAGACTTTGCAGATTCCCCACAGAGCACTTTGTTGGGGATATTGTATGGGTGGACGGGTGTGGCTAGGAGGTGTTTTTTTTTTGGGAGGGGGGCTGAGATACAAGATCTGGGTTGCCTGGCCATGGTAGGGCCTTAGGTAGGGCCTTATTAGGTTTAATTCTATTGACTGCCAGTGGGGCAGTTGCTAGAAGATGGAGACTGAGGTCTAGGCCAACTGTATTTGAGGTAGTAAGTATTGTAACAGAGATAGAGGAACTGGGGATGGGGTCTTTAGAGGGTGATGGGAGTGAATTTCATGGAGAGAGAGATATGGAGATTGTGGGAGCAATGCATACTGAGTGGTCTTTTGGAGGAGGGGTGAGCATTTGGTGAAGGTGGGAATTGAGCAGTTTATGTAATGTATTGACAATAATTATACAAATGAATATATGTGATGTATAAAGTTTTTTAACTGGGAATATGTTAATATGGCTTGTTTTCTTTTATATAAATGGATGTGTACCTATGTCTTAAGAGATAATTTAATAATGGTGTTAAAATATGTATTAGTCTAAACTTAAACCCCTATGTCACCCACTGGGTTGCAGTTTGGCTCTGAAATGGATTCTCACAGTACGAGTCAGTGCTATTTTCTCATCCAAAAGGCACATCACTAGTGGTGTCCCACAGGTCTCCATGCTGGGTCAGGTTTCCCCTCTACTTTAGCATGAACTTTTTCAGTGTGAAAGTAGATGCCAAATATCTGTGGCTAACCAGGTCTGCCCATGTTTGTAAATTGGGTGCTATTATTGACTCGCCCATGGGCTCTAATATTTTCCAAGAAGAGTTTACCTTAATGAACATTTGGTATACTGATTATGCCCTTAAGCTTAATGCCAAAAAAATAAAAATATGGTATAGTTGTCTTTAGGAAATGAATTTATCTTACTGATTACCATAGAAATGGATCTGTCTTAAGAATGACACAGTCATTAGAAATCAAGTACTTTAATCAACAATGAACTATACTTCAATCATCACATAGTAATTATAATTATAAAATCCTTACACCTTGTCTAGTTAATTAGCAAAGGTGTACCCTCCAAATCCAAAGAAGTCATTCTTCCCTTATCAGGCTGGAATTTGGAATGTACTACACATAGAAAGACTCAGGCATTCTCTAAAAAAAAAACTACCCAGACAGTCTGAAATCCCTATCACTTTTCTCTTATATTTGCTCTAACATAACAATTTCTGCCTTGCCTTTCAGACTATGAAAGATCCTGCCCAACTGGAACTATGTCACCTCAGAAATACTGGCAGAACTAAATGCATTTCTAACAAAGATCTCAGGTTTCATTGCAACATAAAGAAGACTATCAGCGATATAGGTTCCTCACCAAAAGAATCCACTACTTGTAGAACAAGTTCCCCTTGCATGTCAAAAAATGTACCATATTAACCACCTTCAAGTTCTGCCTTGATGATTGGATGGGTACCCACAAATTTACTCCTAGGATAAACAGTATGGCCCTCATTGTGAGGTATGGCAAATGTACCTATACTATCCTCTCTTGGTTATGGGTCTAGGCTCTATATAGTCACCAGATCACCTACCTAGTAATATTCTGTGAATCTACAACCAGATGGTAAAGCAGTCCTTATCTGTACTGAAAGGCTATAGTTAAGTTTTTTATAGCTCTTGTTAAAGTCACCTGAATTAAATGCATTTTCTCTCAGTAGCTAAAACTACAGACAGACATTATAAGCTTAGAAGACTGTGGCATTTATGTATTGCATAATAACTAGCTGTGCGGGTTTTATTGACAATTATGATCGCTGTCTTTGTTCCAGCTTTAATACAGTACAGTGATGGGCGTCATTTATGGAGCTTGAAGAGCTCTCTGGAAGAACAATAACAGTTCAGGGTTTTCTCTAAAGCCCTTGCAGTGTTAATCCCTGAATCAGTGCTGTAAACAAATGGGTGGTATTTTCTGTAAAAACATAATTTCCAGTTCATGTGCACATATGCTTTGATTATATAAGAAGTGTTTTAACTAGGTGAGGCAGTACTGCGACAACATACTTTTGGAAAATTAACTGACTGTACCAAATTATTCAATTAAAATAAAAGTGCTTGTTCTGTTTTTTTTTTTTTTTTTTTTTTTGTAAACCAACAGTTCAACCTAGTAACACATATTTCTGTCTTTTGTTATCTTCCTTGTTTCCGCACCATGTAAACACCTATTTGAATAAAACAAAGGTCAATTCTTTGCTTATGCAAAGTATTGTGGAAGTGTGTACTGTATACCTGTACAGACCAGAAAAGCTTGTGCTGTTAGTTCTTGGATGTCACCATGAAATCTAAACCATTTTTAAATAAAGCACATGGCTAATGCAGGAAACACTGTAACTTTTGGAGAGTTACACAGTAAGTGCAATAAACATACATAGGGATTACATGGGACAGCACCAACATTGGTTATAAACAATGTAACAAATGCAGGGCTGAACTCAGAAACACTGTAGCATTTCAAAGGGTGTTGCAAATGATGAGACATTCATTGTACCACAATAAAGGCAAGCCAATCTTCAAGCATTCACTTATCAGTCATGCATAGATGATATTTTTTATTTACAATTCTCATAGAAATGTAAAAAAAATATATGTAAAAAATATATATATAAAAATGTAAAACAGTATATATTGTTTATTGATATATTTTATTTTATATAACAACTATATTTCATTTGAAAGTGAATTTTTTTTCATCAGATTAAAGGTGTGGCCATTGGAGCAAATTGTGATCCCATATATGCGAATTTGGTCATGTACAGCTGGGAAAAACAGTTTGTGTTTAGATCTATCTACCAAACACAGTGGCATATTTATGGTCAATATTTGGATGATATCTTTATTTTGTGGAAAAACAGGAACTGTACACCTGACAAATTTGTGACTTACATCAATAACACTGCACCTTATATCAGGTTCACTCACACATATTCATATAATGGAATTGAATTTTTAGATGTGACACTATAAGGATTATGTGAAAGGATATTTTGGGTCAAGGATTTATAGAAAACCATCTTTTTCATATTGCTATCTAGCTTTTCATAGCAATTACCCCTTTTTTGTAAAAAGAATATATACAAGGGGCAACTTGTCAGGGCAGCTAGGATGTGCTCAGGCTTTGATTTATTTTTATCCCAGGCTGAGTTTGTAATGAAATTGTTTATTGACAGGAATTATCCAATTAATTTATTAAATGACGTTAGAGACCTTGTGGTGAAGGGGTGGGGTACGAGATACACACCCCTTTTGGGAGACAAACAACCTCTCCACATAACAATGTCAAATAATAAGTTCATCAACTCCCTTGTGGTAACGTTCGACACTCATTCCAAGACCAGTAAGGATATAATAACCAACAACTGCAACATTTTCAAGGTAAATGATGCAATTTGCAAGATTTTAGGAGAGAAACCAAATTTTGTATTTAGGACTGCCTGGAATTCTAAATATATTTTAGAACATCCCATAGGTGTTAATAGAGGTCCCCAAGGTGGCACACATAAATGTGGAGCATGTAGCCAGTGCCCTTATGTAGTGGACCAAGCAGACTATAATTTTAATACCTTTCCATTTAGAGTGCCTCTCAGTTCTGGTAATTGTGGTAGTAAAGGAATTATCTATATTACCATCTGTAAAGACTGTTCCGAATGTTATGTCGAGAAGACTGAGAGACAGTTTAGGAAATGAATTTATGAACACACATATGCCATTCAAAAGAACAAGGTAAATGTACTGTTTAACATACACTTGTATGTGAAACTTCTGGTTTTAAATTTGGCATACTTGAAGTGGTCTGTCAGAACCTGAGGGGTGGTCCTTGGGAGACAAGGTTAGAACAAACAGAACTTTTTTGGAAATTACGATTAGGGATAATTTACAGTTTAGGGCTGAATGATACTATATCAATTACCCCAATACTAAAATTGAGAGCTAACAAACTTTAAACTTAAATTTTGTTTCCTAAATGGGCACCTGTGTGTGTACATATTTTAATATACAAATTTTCATCATCTTTAGAGCTGTACATCTTTGAAATAAATAAATACACAAAGGTTTAATGTCATATATATATATATATATATATATATATATATATATATATATATATATTGTTTTACATTTTTTATAATATTGTTTTACATATATTTTCTTTTACGTTTCTATGAGTATTGTAAATAAAAGATTTTTAAATTGTCTTTAAAAAGTAATTAAATTGTTTTTAAGCTTTTTTTTTAATTGTTTAATTTGTGTTAACTTTTTTGGGTGGGAAAAGTCATGTGATTGTATCAATAGGGTATTTAAATTTTGTGCATTTTTGTTCTGAAGAAGTCCAGTTATATTTATTTATTTATTTATTGACTTTTGTTGACCGGGAAAGTCCACTGGGTCAGAAACCCATTTTTAGTGGAGGCCCGGGGAGAAAAACTCCAGTTACAAATCTAACATTTTACAGCATGATAATATTTACAATAATAAAACAGCGTACAAAATTATTATAGAATTTCCTTGTGATTAGTTATACACAGAGTAAAAAGTTTTATACAATCTGGTTAGGTGTTAGTAGTAGACCTACAATCATTTTTTTTGAGGGAAAGTAGATACATTCATGAATAGTTCATTTAAGCACTTAAGTGCATGGAAGTTTAGGATTTAGCCTGACAATATTTATAGAGACATGACATGGAATATCATAGCTTAACTGATATAGAAAAGTGAATGAAATTCAGAGAGTTTTCAAAGTATTACTCGAAAATTAGAAGAGTCTTACTAGTCAGCAAAATTTTACAGTTTTTTATGGTGGTCTGTATTTATGGGCACAAGGACAGATTTGATTATTAAAAAAGTGAATTTATAGGGTGAATTTGAAAGTTTTTATCAAATCAAGTTGTGAAACTGAGGGGGATAGGGCATTCCATAATTTTGCTATGGAGTGGGAGTGCAGACTTTGTCCAGCTTTCTTTTGGTTTGGATACAATTAGAAGCTGTTTATTAGCAGACCAAGGATTTCGTGAGGGGAGGTAGGATTGTAGGATAGAATTAAGTGAAGGGCAGTTTTCTGGGTTGTATATTAGTTTAAGAACAAGAGCTAGTTGAGTGTAATGAAGGTAGTGGGGGAATTCAAACCATTTCAGTTCCTTAATGGCATAGCAGTGGTGAGTTCGGTTTGGAAGATCACAGGCAAATTTTGCAATTTTTTAATAGCATGATTCTAGTTTGTTACTTAGGGGGTCTATATTAGAACACTGAAGTTTGAAAACTTTAAATGTTCTAATATCGAACCCAAAACAGCGAATGCTGAAAATAGCGAAGCTGCAGAACACCAAATTTTTTCCTAGGGAAATAATTCGATTGGCTGTTTTTGTGACTTCACTATTTTCAGCACTGTGATGGAAAGTTACAGGTCTGGTTTAGGTAAGTGTGCAATTGTGTGGACGTTAGGGTTAGGGCACGGTTTAGGTGAGTAAGGGTTAGGGCGCGGATGAGGTGAGTGTGCGATAGTGACAGACTTTAGGGTTAGGGCGCGGGTGAGGTGAGTGTGCAATAGTAATGGACCTTAGGGTTAGGGTTTGGGTTAAGATAAATGGATAGATAGTAGTGTATGTACAGTTTAGTGTAGGATTAGATGTAGGATTTTAAGTGTATGTGTATGTATTGCTGTTTTTTTGGTGTGCTTGTATTGTGTCTGTATTTCTCGGAACAGCAAATTTTTGCCCAGGGAAAAAATTTGCTGTTCTGAGCTTTTGATGATATCATATTTCAAGATTCCAAGTTTGAGCTTATGGTGTTCAAAGTTTTGGAATTTCGATAATATGATATAGACCCGTTACTTAGAGATGTGTGAAGGTTGGTGAAAATGGGGGAACCATAGAGGAGGGAGGGGAGTAGGAGGGTATTTGCTAGTTTTATTTTTGTAGGTTTATCCATGTAGAGTTTATGTCTGTAGAGTTTGCCTAGTTTAAAACACATTTTTTTATTGTACTAAGAATATGTTGTTCAGAGGCTAGTTTGTCTTCTATAATTTTGCTGTCTTCACTACTTCAATTTCAGTTTTGTTATAAGAGTATATTTTAAAGTCCTGTGGAAGTGGTTGGATGAAAATAGTAGTAGCTTAGATTTTTGGGGATTTAGTAGGAGTTGTGCTTCATTGGGCCATGTTTCTATGGTTGATAAGGCATTTTGTGTTATTTTAGGTGATCTGGGAAGTTGGAAGAGAAGGATATCATTGAAGAATTGTCTGCATATTGGATGAGTGTATTTTGTAGGGAGATGGTGTGGAGATTACTTATAAACACATTAAAGAGCAAAGGTCCAAGAATGGACCCTTGGGGGACTCCTGTCTCATTAACCAGATAAGTAGATTTATTGCTTTGCCATCTGACAGATTCTTGTCTGTCGTTCAGGTAACTGGCGAACCAGGTAAGGATATTTTCCTAGCAAATTAGTGTTGCTAGTTGTTGAAGTAGTTTAGTATGTGATACTGTGTCGAAAGCTTTAGATTGCTCTAATAAGACTACTTTTGTCATTAGACCAGAGTCCAGAGCTTTGCTCACAGTAACAGTGAAAGAAAGTAAGGCTGTAGTAGGGTTATGTGCAGGATGAAAGTGTGTGTGTGTGTGTGTGTGTGTGTGTGTGTGTGTGTGTGTGTGTGTGTGTGTGTGTGTGTGTGTGGTGGAGGGCAGGCTAAATGTTGTGGTGTAGATGCTAATTAAAAGCAATGGTGGATGCCACAAGTATGCTGTTAAGAATTATCAAAATGGATACAGAATAATTAGGATATAAATTCAGGTCAGGAGGGAAGAGAAACTGAGTTGCTTTGATCTCCTAGAAGTGGCAGGTGCTCCACCCTTGACAAGAACAGTATATGATGGTTAATATTATTGCTTTGATGGACATTAAAGTGCTGTTTGCGGCTTGTTTCAGTTTCAATAAAGTGATTAAAATAAAATAAAACTTCTAATTTTGTTGTACTGATGCTGTCATTTTTTTCTCCGTGGGACATGTGTACATTAATGTCCAGTGTGATGCAATCAGACTGGAATTTGACTCACTGCTGTCTTACAGAAGTCATGTTGTTTAAAAATGATGCAAATGTGACACTGAAATAAACAGATGCAGAGCCCAAAGGAAGGGGGTGGGGCATGGGACTCCCATCCAGATTAATGAAAGTGAAGGCATGACACTGTATTTCTGGACGTTTCTGCAGGAGTGATAATGTGTTTTATAGGTCTTGTCCTGGCACTGAAATGCAAATGTAGGCAGGAGATCATTAATGGTATCTGCCATAATGCCACCAGCTGCAGCATTTCAGGTTCTGATACAGAAATCCAGGAATATGTCTTTCTATGCAAGAACTTTTAGCTTTTCTGGTACACAGCATAATTAGGAGCTCTAGTCTATACATCTATGCATTGGGGGATGAAAATTAGGACTAAATAGGCTCAAAAGTTTAGTTATTAACTCCATCCATCTTGTTGTAATATCCCTGTATATACCACCAGACAATTAGGACACTAGTCACAGAACATGCCTAAGGGGAACAGCAGAAATGTTTGCTTTCTTATCATAGTCAGTTTTGGTGAGTCCATAAATGTTGTACATCAGTATCAAACAGCAGTAACGGTGATTGCCATTGTTAGATCAGCTCGTTTTGGAGCAGACAGATAAAACTTTGGCTACAACCCATATGACTGAAGGTTGATGCAGGAGATGGCTGGAAGAGGGACTGAGAGAGAGACAGACAGAGAGAGAGAAAGGGAGAGGAATGATGTGGTAAATCTCGTTTTCCTTTGTCTGTGAGGAGATTTAGGTGGAACAAGTCCAGAGTGGGAAGGGGACTTGAGATGATCATTGGTGTTTTACCTTCAATGGTGCACGGCTGTTGAGCAGATTCCATGCCCACTGCATACCACTCCTTGGGTAACACTAGGAGCAGTTAGAGAGTTAAAGGACCTCGCCAGTTCCTCAAGGTCGATAACCTTCATTTTTAGTAGGAATGGATGGGCAATAGGGCTATCACCTTCAGGGAACAAATAGGCTAGTTAGCTGAGGGTCAAGAGACTTTATGGTCATTTAAAGAAAATGGCACAAAAAAATGAAGCAGAAGCATTATCACTGTTATTGTTATGATTTAAGGAGTTATTTAGTCAGTCTTGTTAGTCAAGTTTGGTTGTTGTTGGTGTTGGTGATTACTTTTGTGATAATTGAAGTGAGGAAATAGTGTCACATTGATTCCATTTCTTTTAAATTGTAGTGCAGTTTGACTATATTGTTTTCTACTGTACAATGCTGCAGATACAGAACTGAAACCATTTTTTGTTACTGTGGTATTTGTCTTTTATGTACCATTCTCCAATCATGGAGTTTGTATATTTAAGAATGGGGATTTGGGGTACATTTTTATAAGTTTGTTTTAGCTTATGTAGTTAGTAGGGATTGTTATATTAAGTATAGGGTGCAAATACTATTCTTAGTTGTAGAAAGATTTAGTGTTCTGACTTGTTTGTTTCATTATGTATCCAAACTCAGACATATGTGCAATGTTCGAGGATTAGAAGTCTTAGACGGTGAATATTTTGCTTTTATCCTGTTTAATCCAGTGGAGGTAAACAACAGCATGTAGTAATGCCACAATTCCATAAATGGCATACTTGCATGCATGCATGCATCAGTGTCTGGCCTACAGGAAAGCACTTCTTTCATATCCCACTAGCATACATTAGTTAGGTACGGGACAGCTTTCCAGTCCCTACCTCCTGAAGGTTATCAGAACACCAGCCTTAATGGAAGATGTCACACCCACACTCTGGTACCAGAAGAATGCCATCAGCCTTCCCACCAACTCCTTCAAATCACAGACTTTACATATGCATCATAAACCTCTGCAACCAATTTGTGGCACAAAGTGGTGAACTTAGGTCTTTCCTTGGGATCTTTAAACCAAATTCAGGTAAAAAGGGGTTCCCTGAAACTTGTAATTATATGTCCCACAAATCAAAAGGAATGACAGCAAATCTCAAAACTCCTTGTAATGCCATTAAAACACTTTCACCCCCACACCCCTGCTTCTTAGATATACTAACACTGGGATCACTGCCCCTCAGAATAGAGGGATAGTACTGCTTAGATTCTCCAGGCAGTGACTTAATATATATTATTCCATTTCACACATTTATTCTTGCAGTTCCAGTGACTGTGGTTGTATTCCTCATGATTTTAATAAGAACCCTGGTAAAAAGCTTAAAAACAGAATAGACATTCTCCATTTAGTATAAAACAAGAACAATAATTTATGATTCTTTCACAGTGCTGTTTTTGATAATACCAGCAGCTGAGTGGCTACTACAGAATACTTCCAATTAAAACAGAGTTTGAAACCTCACCTCATTAAAGTCTCTAGTTGGCTGTACAACCCTGTTCACTACTGTATAACCCTATTCACTCAAACCACTTTTCATTCTTAGTAGTGTGTTGTAGTTTGCTGAAGTCAGTAGTGCAAACTACTTTGTGAAGTAGTGTAAACTTAACAGTTACCCTCTTGCCACTCTCTTTCCACATATTGTTTGCTAGTCAGGTCCTGGATTGAGGCTTGCTGTTCTATATTTTTTCTGCTTTGGGTTATCGTAGTTACTTTTTACTTTCACCTATGGCCTATCCTTCTAAAACGTAAAAAAAAAAATCTATTTTTTTTTTACACTCGATAACAAGTGAGACAGTTTGGACTGACATGCTTGGGTGCAGATATTATTACTGCACCTGATCAGGTTATTTTAAAACCGATCATATTTATTTTACAAGCATTATTCTTTGTGAGATAAACAAAGACTGCACAACAGATTTAGTGACCACATGCTGACATACCAACAGCTGCGCAGACATAAGCAGTCAGAACACAGAGATGTCAGGAGCTTTGAGTGGAGTTCATAAATACTCCATATTGCATAGTGTAGGTTACATTATGTAAGTGAGTTCTTCCATGGTGCTTGTGGTAGTGCAACCTACCTGTGAAATGCATACTTATTAGGTCTCCTTGGTGAGGTACTACTGACCCTAGATATACAATACATTTGGCCCTGCTGATCAGCATGCATGTAGCAAGGCTGTTACTGTATAATATAAAGTGCCCAAGCAATACCTTCTTCTACATATAACGTACAGGAACGCTCTTCTCCTCATTGTTAGGGTTTTTGTGCTACCATTATTTATTTGTTTATTTTCTTGGGCATTTATTTATTTTAAGTCAGAGAACTTGGCCACAGGGTTCCATTTTCAGCCATTACCTGGTTACAAGTAATACAAAGACTGAAAATGCCTTTTCATATCTATTTATTACATTTATTACAGCTTTAACAGCACTTATTATAGCTGTTTGTCTTTCTGAGTGCAGTAGATCATGCTGTTGTAAATGTGCTCCGTAATTATAGTTATCTGACAGAATATCTCTTAGTAGACTGGGAATATTGTGCCTTCACACAGTTGTTGGTTTGCTGTTGGTATTTGTCCTGGGGAACACTGATTTCAACTAACAAGCTAGTGACTGACTCCTGTCAGAGTAAGATGGGTACTGGTTATAAATCTGAAATCTGCCAGCTGTCTAGCAGTTACCAAAGAGAATTAAGGCTGTGAAATGTTATCAAGCCGCTTCCTGTATTCCAGGATTTGGTTTGCTTAGTTCCAGTTTGCCTATTGTGTGACTGAGCAAATCACTAACCAGATAATGCTCCTGAAAGGAGACATTTGTATCCTTGTATCCAGTGAGCTTACCTAGTAAACAAATAAACAAAATTAAAAGGGAACATAAGCTTACTTTGCACATTATTTGCCTCAGCACTCACCTCAATGACATACTTGCATTGGTTGAAAAGAGCATTTGGTTATGCAGCAAATTTTATAGAAGTATCACCTTCAAAAACAAATAAATGGCTTGGTAGAATAACATATTTGGGCCATTGTGGTTCTAATGACTTTTGTTCAAAGTTTTTATATGCTTCCAAAACCTTTACATGTTATCTCTCAACCTCTTAGTGCAAGACATTTAGACAAAACCAAAAATAATGGGGGCCAAAGGCCCAAAATCAGTGGGGGGGGGCACATATTTTAAATACTGTTCTTTAAACTGAGAAAATTGCTAGAATAACAGGTTTTGCATTTTCATGTATTTTTTGAAGGGCATGAAGTCTAAAAGTTAAATGTCTGTCATTATTTAATTATATCAATTCTCAATGATTTGCCAGAAAACCACAAATTTTATTAGGGACTCATCAAAAATATGAGGCAATAATATGGGCATTCTACAAAATTCCAGACAGTTGAAAGGTATGCCTTTACAGAAGTGCCTAGTGATACATTATTTAGGGTCGTTACGTACTTGCATTTTTTCCAACAATTTGGAAAACGGGCAACATTTTCCTGATGCATAACACGTCAAGCCCTTTAGTCCATTTCATTCATATCTCAGTTTCCTAAGTTATTGCTGAAAATTGTTGCATCATAGGTTAAATGTGATTTATTTCATTTGCAGATCATTGTGCATAATTTAGCTTCCTTAACAACCATATGGTCATAGTAACATTACAGATTTTGTTTCTTTGACAGATACTATCTCTGAAGGTGTTAATTTCAAGAGTTTTTTTCTGTACAGAAACATGCACTGTTCAGGCTTTGGGTACAGCTCTTGACAGAAGTTATTTTTGGACCTTTTTAAAGCATTTAGTTCATAGTTCATAGTTATTTGCTAGGTATGCAGTCCAGATCATTAAAGAGCCTGGTCCAAATTTCCAATTGCCCCAAAGCTGGTTACATGACTTGCTCAAGGTCACACAGCAGGTAAGTGAAGGTGGACTCTTGGTACAGGAAGCAGCTCTTTAACAAGTCAGAGTTTTAGCCATCCACACTAGCTGTCAGTATAATATCATAAACTCATTATGAGCTAGCTGTTTATGCCACAAGATCACACAGATTCAATTTGTCAACTAACAACCTGAAGCACAGATCCTACAAAATCATAGCCAAACATTCTCCACCCCAGTCAGTGCATGTAAAACAGGGGTGCCACAGGGCACAACTCTTAGATCACTGCTGTTTTGCACTCCATTAGAACTCACTAATCTAAACTTTGTCTAGGATTAACACAATTATTTATACTGATTAGATGATTTTATGAGTCTCATATAAAGATAACTGCAGAACTGCCTACAAACCTACCATTAACCTTACTCAGGTATGACAAGGGTTGGTCTAAGTATTTATGAGCAATGGTCTAGCCATATGTACCTTTTGTGTGGAGTCTGCATGTCCTCCCTGTGGTTGTATGGGTTTCCTCTGGGTACTCTAGTTTCCTCCCACATCCCAAAGACATGCTGTAGGTGGATTGGACACTCTAAATTGGCCCTAGGCATGAGTGTGTGCGTGTGTATGCCTTCTGTGGAAGGTTGGGTGCTGGGCTGGCAACTCGACACCGTAAAACCCCACTGCCAATCATGGGTGGACAGGTGATCCACTGTGGTGACCCCTAACTGGGAAAAGCCGAAAGAAGAAGAAGAAGAGGTCTAGCCATATGTACACCATGTATGCCATGGTGCATGCTTAAAATAATTTCCTTATTTTGAACAATGTGATGCACTAGAATAATAAAAAGGTAATGCATATTTACCATGCTTATATTTTCTTAGATTAGAGAATTTTGTTTTGTGAATTTTTTTTTAGAATGCTTAGTTGGCCAAGTTTTTTTTTTTTTAATGAAAGCCTGTTAATTTCAAGAGATTTTTTTTTCTGCACAGAAACATGCACTGTTCAGGCTTTGGTTGCAGCTCTTGAACATTGGTGAGAGGTTTAACAGTCTTGAAGCTGGTGTACAATTCCAAAAATCCTAGCTATGACCTTGTTCACAAGTGTAGTCAGACAAGACATTGAGCTTCTTACATCATATTAACAAAGCTATAACTAAGATTCATAAGCTGCTTGCAACCTGCCAGAGAATCCATAGTTTGTTAGGTACTGATGAAAGGACTGCAGCAGTTAAAGATATTTTGTTATGTATTCTGAATATATCCTTCCAATTATTTCAGCAAGTTAAAAAAAATACTCCAGACAGCCCAAAATAGGATCTGCCATTTTTATAACCATTTCCCCAAAATAACAGTAACATTGCTTCAGTCTAGCTGGTGTTTTATCACCTGATTTTATTGACAGCAAAATTAATTGCATGCACAATAATCCACAAACTCAAGTCTGACTACTGCAAATATTTACAAAGACTACTGGGAAAAAAAGCAATGTACCCAAGAATAGCAAATGTGAGTGACTGTGGATTATCATTTAAGTATTCTGTAATGGATGTATTGATATCATCTCAATGAGTCTTTGCTAATTGTTTGGTGTATGTTTACATTATTTAGCAAATAATATTAAGCATATACAGCACTTCTTTTTAATTTATTTTAACAAGATAATCCAACTCACTACTAAGTGGTGATCATTGGCAGCTCAGCACCTCTCTTAACCTCAATGTCCAGAACATACTGGACACTTATTATGGGAACAGCTGCTTTGGTACATTGACAGGCTAGACAGGCATTAATGCCCATGCTATAAATATTCTATGCATATATGCATCTATGTAGCATACAGTTTTAGAAAATCTATGTCTCACCTCAAGCAGTTAGAATAACAAGAACTTTACTTTCTATTCCTACCCATTCTAACTCATAGATTGTTTTTCATGGAAAAGCATCTGAGGATTAGAGCAACTACATTTCAGTGTATTATGACACAGTGGTGCAGTAGCAGCTTTGTCACCTCACAGCAAGAGGTTGTGCGGTTCGATTCTCAACTGCAGTCCCTTCTGTATGGAGTCTGTATGTCTGCCCTGTGTTGGTGTGGGTTTGCTCCAATTTCCTCCCATGTTACAAAGACATGCATCTGGAGTGTTTCTCCATGGGCCTCTGCTGAAAATTGGCTTTGTTCCAAATTGGACTTTCCTGGTAAACAAATAATAAATAAAAATGATTGTCCTGACACAAAATCTGTCTTTGACCTTCGGCTCAAGGTGCTCTGGTACCAAGTACACTTTTTACACAGTGTTGGTGATGTAAAATCAATCCAAGCCAATGGATACTCCACAGCTTAGATTTCCTCAGGCAAAAGCTGTTGTTTTCAATCACATTTCTTCCAGTATCTCCAGCATTCTTACATGAGTGTTGAAGTCTCACAGGAGGACTACAGATACAGTAGCTGATACCCTATCAAGAACTTCACCTACAGCCTTCAAGAAAACCAACAACTCCAAATAACTGTTTGACATATATGCACAATCAACTGCCAATGTTTTACTTTCTGCCACTGGCAGTCACACGAGGTGACCCTCTGTCCCTTTTATACAAACTCAGCTGTACTACATCCAAATGTAGACAGCCGACGGCTCACGCGCTGGGGGGTTTCGATTAAATTATGTTTTCGGGGGGTAGCGTCATCCGTTTCTTTAGCGCTGGTTCAGGGTCGCGAGGGAGGAGGAGTCAATGTTGGTCTATGAATGGAGCTCGCATGTGGTTGGTGAGCGGCCGGCGTGTGTGTGTGTGTGTGTGTGTGTGTGTGTGTGTGTGTGATTGTGTGCGGGAAGCGGTAGGTGGATTCCGCGTGATTACATACCTTGGTTGCAGAGGTCAGGACCTGAAAGACCGACCCTGTATAAAAATGTGAGATTTAAGACCATATTTGAGTACCCAATTATCTGTGTAAAACCTGTGGTTTTTTTTATTGTGATGCTTACAGTATGATCAACATCTTGGTTGTAGTAGGAACTTTTAAATATTGCAGTGCTTAGGTTCTGTATTTTGGTTCTCAATAGGGGTGCCCTACACCATTTGGCTGTCATGTCTGTTTTTTCTTCTATTTTGTGTGCCTTTTTTCTTGTGTGTATCTGTGGTTTTAAATATCTGCATGATTTTGTTTTTGTGCAGCTGTAGTAGCATAATTGTGCCTTCTTTATTGTGGGATCTTTTTCTGGTGAGATGCTGGAATTGACCCTTTTTTTTCTTCTTCCTGTTTCTTCTCCCTGTGTTTGCATGGGTTGCTTTGTGTCCTGTTTTCTGAAGGTATGTCTATATTATTGTAGGTTTTCTGGTTTGATTCTTTGCTTTGGTGCCTTCTGTGTAGGTCTGCATCTTCTTTGACTGGGTGCCTTCAGACTAAGTCTCTTTTTTTTCTCTGCAATACATATTTAAAACTTGTTTTTTTTGTTAACAATTTTTAAAGGTTTTTACCTTTTTATTTCAATTTTATTTTGCCTTCTGTTTTACCCTGTATTCTTATTTTGTCCAGGTTTTGTGACTAAATTGACTTTTATGGCAAGAAAAATATATTGTGGGTTTTTTGTTTTGCAAGCAAGTTTTATGACCACTGAATATGTTTGAGTTTTTGTTTCTGGAGGTTGGCAGTTGTCTTTGTTGTTTTGTTTGTCTTCAAGGTTGGCAATGGTAGCGAAACTGATTTCACTGAATATGTTTGAGACTGTTTAGTGGTCCCTCAGTCTAGGTTTGTTGCACTGTTTGGTGCTAGAAGGGTAAAAACTATGTGAACTACATTCATAAAATGATAAAGCAGCTTGATGATAATACAAGCTTTACGGCCGGTGATTGGCATTTGGTATGTTTTTCTGACTACCACAAAATTTGTTTTTGGCTTTGACCCAATGTAGTAAATTGAGATTTATTTTATTCTGGCAATTTTCAAGATTATGCAATATTGGCTGCAGGGGAAGTTTTTAGTGCTGATTTGCAAGAGTCAGCAGCCATTGCTCTTAGCTGCAGTTGTGCGTTTGTTGCTTATTCGTCAATTAGTTGTTGGTTGAAGTACTCAGGGAGAGTGAAGAATACTTTACTGCCTAAGGACCTGCTAACTATGAGCCTGTTAAGAAATTTGCATCTGAACACCTGTACAGAGACACTAGATATTAGTATCTCGCATTTTTTTAATAATTTCCTACTGAGATTAATCACTATAACTATGATTAATGTATCGGTTTAATTTAGGTGAAGTACAGCATTCTAATTATTATAATTTAGGCAGATTATTATAGCGGCTTATTATTTAGATTTTTTGATTACATCAGAGATTGATTTTTTACTAGCTCATAGATCATTAGTTAGATTTATTGACTATGGAATTATTTAGATTTTGTTCTGGGTGGGCATTGGTGTTTTATATTTTTGGATTTTATGGAGAAAAATGTTCTAAATTGTTTTATGATGGAAATGTTCTGAATTCAGGCAGTTTGTTCATGATGCATATGGAAAAAAAATGCAATTTTTATAAGGTGTATCAAAACTTGTTTAATTCATGTAAAGACACTGTATTTTGTTAATTTGTTATAAATTTTATTTTGCTGAATGCAGATAAAATTGAAGTTTCTTAATGTGTAGTTTTAATGTCATTTTAATTTTGCACAGCAAAATGCAAAAAGAAAATCTCTGTTTCAATGAAAATCACAATCATCAAAAGAAGTAAATAAAATGCAAAATTAATTTTGGTAAATGAAGTAGTGTTTATACAGTAGTATAAATCCATTGCAGGAAATTAGTGTTTATCATATCATGGAGTGAAATAGCAGAAAGGAGGGGGGAAGGGAATGACTGGGGGCTCCATTCGACCTGTCAGATGTGTGAGGGGAAGATAGATTTTCTCCCAACTATTTTTAGTTTTTATTTCAACTGTTTTCCTCAATTTGTGGTTTCTGATTTTTCCTCACTTATTTTTGGTTTTGCATAGTTTCAGACTTTTTTCTTACTTTATAATTACAATTAAAGTCACTACTAAATCAAACCTAGTCTAAGACTATAACAAGAAAAATACAACTGTTTTTATGTGTACTATTTATATTTCCCTCCTTATTTTTAGAAATTCCAGATTTATTGCATTAACAATTTTTGATATATTTGGCCAAATTAAGAGCATTGCATTGCCGAGTTGAGGACCTGAACTTTGGATTAGCTTTATAAAAATAGCATCTGTCCTCCTCTCTCTGCCCTGTTTTTGCAGAAAACTGAGATCCCTCCCTAATGATCCTCCACACAAAAAAGCAATAGAAAGGAACAAAGTTATTTATTTCAGAAATGCATGTAGATTCTCTAATTTTGTCAGCTGCTCTAAGTTAGCTTTTATTTCGAAATCCATGCTAATCCCTCCTTTGACAGGTTCCCAGCTGTATTGTCTGGCAATTTTATATTTTTGCATCTCCTTTGACTTTTTTTTTCATTTATTGTTTTTTTTGTTATATTTTTAATCACATTTTTGGGTCCAGTTTTCAAAAAGTTGCAGTTTTTTGTCAAGTGAGAACTTAGGCATAAAAAGACCATTTAGAGATTTCAGCAGACATTTCAGTTTTCAAATATTCATGCAAGTTTATAAGAGCGTACTGATTAAAGATCACTTTTATTTTTGTATTCTAAGTTTTTTTTACAATGTTCCTTGTTTTGCTAAGTTTTTTGTGGTTGTTTGTGTGTGTGTGTGTGTGTGTGTGTGTGTGTGTGTGTGTGTGTGGTGTGTGTGTGTGTGTGTGTGTGTGTGTGTGTGTGTGTGGATTTTTACATTGTCCTCATTTTTTTTGTCTTTCCCAGATTTTTTGCCCCATTTTTTTGAAGTTCTCTGTAAATTTTGAATTTCTGAAAATCAAGACATCATGAGCTTTAGAAAATTCATCCAGACAAAAAAATCAGACTTCATGCACTGAAAATTTATTCTAACACCAAATCCACACAAATGAGACTTTTATTTTTCAAGGCTCTTTATTTATTTTCTGGGCTTTGTCCTTATTCCTTGATCTAAGAGGGGTAGAGGCAGGTGTGAATGAGGAGGTGTGTGTAGTTAGTGGTCCTAGTAGGTGGTGGCAGGTGGGATTAAACCTTTACTCCTTAGTTAAAAAAAACAAAGCGTTACCTACCCCATATAAGTTTCTGCATTTTCAAAGAACTGACATTTTTTGATTCATTTTCAATTAGTCAAAGTGAATTTTAATTGTATTATATGTTGTATTACACAGAGACATTGCAACAAGTGTCTTTTAATTAACACTAAAAAGCGAACCGGAACGACGAGAATGGCGGCCATTGCTGGGGAGGGAGGTAGCAGTTTGAGAGCTGTCAGTACAAATTTGAAAATCCTAGCTACACCCCTGAATGTAGACCCATGAGTATCCCCATACCTGCTTGATTGGTAACTGTGGATTACGAGACAGCCCACACCAAAGACCAAGAAGTCTGGTATTAGAATCAGTGCTGTATGTAAGAGGTACTCTTTCCTCAAAAAAGCCAGTTTCCACTACCAGAAATAGACCCAGGAAATGCAAATGTGTACTGGGGTACCTGGAAAACATCTGGCAGTTGATTTTCCATGGGATGAGTTTACCTCCCACTTCCAGGAAAGCTTTTCTTATATCCCAGGAAGGCCTGAAATATGGAGTCCAAATGAACCCTATCCTGTTCAAGACCACAGTAATTAAAGGGGGATCAAGCAGCTGCAACTATAAGGTGGTCAGAGATTATAATGTTGATAACTCTACCTGCTGGGTGGAGACCTTTATAGAGGAAAGCCATAAAGTTAAAGAAAGATTACTTTCATACAATGTTAGTGAGGATTCTCTCATTTGACCAGTAGGTACCAGCAGGCCAGAAGATATCAGTCATGCAAATCACTGAAGCAATGTGCAGCAAAAACTTTGAGGAGCTCTTGAGACCACAAAACATGTTCTCCTCTGAGAGGGCTACAAATGGTGATTTAGATACATTTCTGTAGAGGAAGGCACCACAGTGACTAACGACTTCACAGTTGCAAGGCTGCAGCAGTGTATGGGATCTAGCTGGAAATGTTGAAGGTGCTGTTAGAGTGCTAGTATTCTGTGGAAAGCAGGAAAAGTATCTATGGAGTGCCAAACTGAAGTGGTGATCCACATTTTCAAAAAAGTACAAACCCAGTATTCTATGAACAACTGAACAGGTAAGGAAATCACTCACTCTAGTCTGAGGATTGAACCCTGCACCCCTTCTGCATTGTGTGCATTTATCTCTTGCACTGGACCAACAAGGAGTCTGTGGATAGTTAGTTACTGGTTTTCCCCAGGAGCAGTTTTTCATATCAACCAGGAAACCACCATTATTCCATTCTGCATACCAGCATGCAATGATGTCAGCTTGGATATTGCATCTGTAGGACGAACTGCCAGTATCTTTCCTCAGACTCTTCTAAGGAAGTGATCAGGCCTTTGGGCTGGACATCAGGCTGTAGTCCTAAAAAGGAATTCCCTCCCCTGATATGGTAAGGTTGGCAAAATGGTACTCATTCTTATCCTGTTAGCTGACTCTGCCAATCAAACCATGGTCACTTGTGTCTCAGTCGAGAATCCATGTCTCTGTACCATAAAACTATATTTGTTAAATTTTACAAAAAAAAAAAAAAACATTTATAATATACAGGCAAGAACAAATTTATAGGTGTGGTTTGGTGGACTAACTCTTTCTTTTGTTTAAATGCCCGAGTATGAATGTGAAAGAGAACCAAGTGTTTGTGAATGTGGAAGGTGACATCGCTTAGTTTTAGTACTGTGATGATAATACTGATTTACAGTTATGTAAGGAAATTTATTCTAGTTAGTATTATATAATAAATCAGAATGTTGGATATTATGTGCTCTTACAGGTGGAGACTGTATGAAGAAGTGCATTTTTCCATACCAGGTACCGTAAACCATATTTCCTATCCCCATTGGTCCCTACACTTGTCACAGCCTGCAGTATAAGCTGCACTGTGCAGGTTCTCTTCAAATAGAAGCCTTCAGGCTACACAGGGGTGCAGGTTATTATGCTGCATTGACTAAGACATAACATAATGGTTGGATGGGTAGGGGGTGGTATCCATCATAGTGAAGCATGTAGTAGGTTTTATAAGTCCTACCTCTTCCTCGTATGTGCTCACCTTATATCACATGGTGGGAGTGTAATGGTGCCATGAAGATGCTACCTCCACATATGGTCATGATATCCACATATGTCCATTTCTCATCATGACATCAGTATCACCACTGAAGCTCATATCCTAGGTGTGTGTCCAGATCACATTATTGTCCCCTTTGGAAGAAGCAAGTAGACATTGCTTCTTATTCCATTCCCCTGTCATTGGATCCTACTGTGCCCGACTGGCTCCGACAGTGCCAGGATAGATAACTGAATCCAAGTTAGCTGCGTCACAGTCAGGACTTCATTCCTCTGCATCACAGAGCTGACTAAATAGGTGCCTTTTTGCTGCATTTTAAGAAACAGTGTGGATGGACTGAGATGCAAGTATGGGAGGTAATGTGTTCCATACACTTGGGTTTGTGTATTCAATATATTAGCTTTTTAGGTGATACATCAGTGCTATAAGAATTGATTATAAGGTAGCTGAAGGCTTAAGGCTGGGTTTTCTTGCACATGTAGCACACGGAAAAGTGGAAGTTACTACAGTTACTGTCCACATGCATGGTGCAGGTGATATTAAGACACAGATATTCTGGTCATACAATGGTCAAAATGCTGCATCCTTTAGTGTATTCTAATGGATGCATAATGACATGGAAGTGAGGAACCTTATGTACATGGATTATGTGAATCATGACATCCAAAATGGAGGACTAATACAGAAACATAAAATTGGCATGTAGTGTCATGGTGCATATCCATTTTAAACACTAATTTTTATGGTGGACATTACAGGAGTGATGCTAGGAATAGCAGCAGCAGTAGCAGAGCAGCATGAGCTAGTAGCCACCATCAGAGACAATGGCTGCAATGTTGTAGGTCGTGGCCAGCTGTGCCAGTGGAGGAGATATAAACAGCACCTGACATACCTCCAACTTACAGACCAGCAGTCTGTGGATCATTTCTGAGTCAATAGGAAGATCATAAGGAACCTGGTCAAACTTGAATGATCCATAAATATAATCAGAGTGAGGGTGGGGCGATATTAGGTATGCCCATTTCTGTGGCTACTAAGGGGTGTATCCTCAACCATCTTAGTTACAGAGACCTTTAGCAACCTACTGGGGACATGTTATGGGTATCAAAGCTGTTTGCCTCAAGATTCTTAAACCATTTTCTTAGCATTATGCAAAATCATGTGGTTTAAATATCTGGTTCATTAGGACAGCAGGGGAAAGAAAAATTAACACGTGAGCATTTTATGACATAGTCCATTTCTCCTATGTCATGAAAAGCATAGATTGCACACATGTTGCCATCAAGACCCCACCTAGTCCAGAAGTCATCAAGGCCCCACCTATTCCAGAAGGTCTGTGATACATTAACAGAGAGGACTTTAACTCCCTGAACTTCCAAGTGCCCTCTAATGCTGAGGATACTATTTATAATGTGTCCATGCATCACCTGCACAGTCCCCATGATTCATACATTTGGCACGTTTCACCCACACCAAATATTCCTGTAAAGGGGCTTCTCACACTGCTGTATAGTTAGTAGATACACACATACATGCTAGAGAGATGGGTCTATATACAAAGATGCCATATGAGCAGGGAGTAGGCCACATATAATATATTGTTTGTTATGAGTTGCAGGTAATGATAGATACACCTTAGAGCACATTTTGATGATTCCCATATGCAACTCCCAGAACTTGTAGAAAATGATCTATAATACTGGCTCTGTCAGTCTGCTACTCACAGGTGCTCCTACTTATGGCTGATCTCTCAGCTGCTATGGCATGTGCCTTTGCCTTGGCATGGCAAAGCATGTTGATAACACGCTCATGGTACTGCTGTAATGCACATTTGTGACCCCATGATATGTATGTCATGGACCATTGTCTGCCACACCTGATCCTGTAAACGCTGGTCAGCAACCTTCCCCCAACAGGCACTGCCCATATGTCCTAAATGTCTGTAGAAGGACATCATTGTCTACAGGGCTGAAAATGACATGTTTCTGTCTCAATTTCTCCAAGTATTTTGGGTTTCTAATGCCATGACGGGAATGGACCCCATTTCTAAGTCAAAGTATGATTAAAGTTCATGAAATTAGTATTGTTTCAATCTTTGATGTTAGCCAGAAGTGCTTTTTACAGCACGTGCAATGTGCCCAGTAATGACTCCTTCTGCTATCTGTAGAATTACATGTATCAGTAACATATCTAAGTACGATTAGAAATTATTTTTTATAAGACCCACTGCTCCTACTATTATTGAAACTGTCTGGGTTTTCTTCCACATTGCCCTCATTTCTGCTTGCAAATCCTGCTATTTTATGACTTTGTGTCTCTCTTTACATAAGACACTGTTGTCACTGCGTGTAGCAATTTCCGTGATCAATGCTACTTTTGTCTTCTTTTTCAGGACTACTATATCTGGTTTTCTCGCAGCTATTTTTTGAACTGTTGGTAATGGGTGATCCCATGTGATATAAACTTCATCATTTTCTATAATGCATTGTGGCTCATGTTTCCAGTGTTTTTTTAGCTGTTTCAGTATTATAATGTTTGCACAATCACCAGTGCAACAGACTTGCCACATTATTATGACTTTCAGTATACAGTCCTTCTGCCATTACTATATGACAACCAGCAACATGATGTGCAACTGTTTCCAGTTCTGTTTTACAAAACCTACATTTGTCTGTTTCTCCCACATGTTCAATGGACTTTGTAAACCAACATGTATGTAGTCCACTGTCTTGGGCCACTAATATTAACCTTTCATCTTTTGGTTTAAATTCTGCTCTCCTTAACCATTCCTGCATTCAGTTCTGATCAACATGAAGTTGTTCCAAGAGTTTTCTATACTTGCAAATGTATTTATGCATTTTCCACATCCCTTGTCTTCTCATCTGATCCTTCACCTTATATTTGTTCATTTGTTTAGGCACATTTATTTGCTGTCTGTTTTTTATATACTTGTGGTTTGATTTCCATTCCTACTTCAGGTATGTGAGGTATATGCTTCTGCTAAACTAGGCAGGGAAGTCATCTTAGATTTATTCTCCTTTTGTTTCAAAACTTTCACTACATTTGGGTCTTGTGAGGTCAGCAGATATATATGCAGTCCCAAGATTGCAGATCTATACATGTAATCAATTTTGAGGAAGCCCATACCTCTTTCAGAACGGGCAATATATAGTCTTGGTATACAGTGTTTTTTATAAATCATTTGATGAGCATGAAGCATGCTTTTTTTCCTGTCCAACCTATTCAGCACCTTTTGGGGGCCAGTCTGTCACTCCAAAACTGTAAGTTAAGACAGGAAGAGCAAGTCGGTTTATAGCTTGGACTTTGTTCATAGATGTCAATGCTGTTTTCAGTATTCATTTTAGTCTTCTAAAATATTCCTTACTAAGTTTTATTCACATTTGTTCATGTTTTATTGTTGATTCTTTATCAATTCCCAAATATTTATACACTCCCCTCTTGCTCAATTTCTTCATGTTCTTGTCCCAAACTGATGTTTTCTTGGTGCTGCAACTTTCCTGCTTTAAAGGTTGCTTTTGCACATTTATCAAGACCAAATGATATTCTTATATCATCTGAAAAAGTTTTGACCACTTGTAGTTGTGCTTTCAGTTCCTCATCTGATAAACTATAGAGTTTTAAATCATCTACAAAAAGAAAAGAAGTCTTTACACTGTTGTTTTCTGGAGCCAGATTGTAGCCATGACTTAATCGGTTAAATTGACAACTTAATGGGTTAAAGGCAAGACAAAAGAGCAGCGATGACAAAGAGTCACCCTGGAATATCCTCCTCAGAATTTTTATCCCTGGAATAATAATTTGCCCTTTATCATAGGTTAACTGCAAAGTGGCTTGCCACTGTTTCATGGTCGCTGTAATGTAATTGATCAGTGTAGGGTGTATCTTATACATTTTTAAGCACTCTTTTATCCATGAATGTGGGATACAGTCAAATGATTTTTTATAGTCTATCCATGTTATACTTATACTCTTCCCCCTTTTAGAGTTTTCCATTATAACTTTATTTAACATCCTTTGTTCCATATGACTTTCTTTTGTTACCCTTTTGTACTATTGCCATGATTGAGTTTTCTTCTAAGTGATTATAAACTCTGTCGGCATCAGTTCCAGTGTATGGTTTATACATCGTCAGAAGGCAAATTATTTCTCTATAGCTTTTAGGCTAGCTTGTAGGTTCGTTGTTAACTAGGCACATTGTTTTTCCTGCTGTTAACTAGGTTGGTGTTTGTTCAGGGTTCGCATGCAAATAGTTCTTACTCATGGCTAAATCTTCATGTAAAGATGTTAATATTTTTAGCCAGAAGTTAGGTACTGCATCTAGGCCTGGGGTTTTCCAATTAGGAGTTTCTCTTAACTTTGTTTCAATCTCTCTGGCTGTTACTTCATCCCATTTCATATACTGTACATTTGAACTTCTTATTCTTTCTTTTACTTCTTCTTTCCATTCAGCATCTTTTTTATGTTCCACAGAATCTTCATAGATATTTCTCCAAAATGTATCTGTTTTTCTTTTTATGGGGGTGTTTCAATTGTTTTTGCCTTGCTTCCCAATTCTCTATTAAACTTTTTTGGGTCATCAATAAATTGCTTATTTTATACTTTTCCATTATATTTATCTAAATATTTTCTAACTTGTTCTGCCTGTCTGATCTGTTCTGATACTGCACATAGCTTTTATCATGTCTATCTTTCTGAGTATTTTTGTTGATCTGTTTCCTCTTCTATAGTCTGACAATGACACCTTTTGTCTTAATTGCTTTATAGTTTTCTCTATTCGATACTTCCATAATGGCATTTGATTTCTTCCCTTCCTTTCCCTTACTGCCCTGTGTTTTTGTGGTAAGACTTCATCTGTTATTAATTTAGCTGCAGACTAATATATCTTATTTACTTCTGTTATATTGCATGAATCTCTCTGAACAGGCCTAATTACTGTGTTCATTTGTTTTATCAAACGTCTACCTTTTTGGGTTTAATTGACTTTCTGCAGTCTTTTCATTGATCTTAAAATGTCTGTCCATATCTATTAAATCCAACAACTCTTCTCTTAGATCATTTTCTTCTAAATTGAGGGCACATTGTTTGTTGGGAGGTTGGCATAATGGTTAAGGTATTTACCTTACAGACACAAAATGCAAGGTTCAATTCTTACATGGGGTAATTGGCTAGGTTTAAAATGGCCACAATGGCGCTTAGCCTAGTATGAACCTCCATTTTCTGCAGGCATTCTATAGAAAGTTCCACAGCATCTTCCTGTACCACATTCTCTTCAGTTTCATCCTGTGTCATCCATTGCCCTTTTATATGGGATCTCACTACCACAGTTTCCTGTTCCTTCCCTTGCTGTGTAACTCCAACTAAACTGTTGTACTGGTTTCCTCTGGAAGGCTCCAAAGTATCCTCATATGGCAACTGATCAGATGTTTTCTGCTCCACTGGTTTCTCCTTAATTTGGGGATCCATTGTTCTAGCCTGCTGTGATGTTATCAAAGCTAGATTTTATACACTAAATCCTTTCCTTCACAGGTAATCCATAACCTCAGTTTCTATTTAACTTCTCCATTACTAATCATCTTTTCTACTTTTCCCCTTTGTTTTCTTATTTTACTATTGTTTAATTTTTATGCAGATGTTTTGCCTGTATTTATCTTCAAATATCTTTGGTGCTGCTCTTTTTGTATTGATTAGTTTTGCTTTCTCCTTTGCATAAATATTGCACCATATTAAATCTCTTTCTCTTTCCCATGTCCATATTTCTTCTTCAAATGTCTCCTGCTCCTCCTGTTTCTCCTTACTTGGGGACTCATTGTTACATCATGCTGTGACATAACCCATGTTAGACTTTCTACATTAAATCCTTCATTTCACAGGTATTCCATAATTTCAACTACTGTTTTTTTAACTTCTGCTTTACTAATCTTCTGTTCTACTTTACTTCTTTGTTATCTCATTTTTTGTATTGTGAAATTTTCCATATCTGGATGTCTTTGCCTGTATTTCTCTTTGAATATCTTTTGGGCTGCTTTATTGTATTGATTAATTTGATTTTCTTCTTTGCATAAATATTGCACCATATCAGATCGCTCTTTTTTCCAATGTCCATATTTCTTTTTCATACCTTTCAAAAATCTCTAAATTTTGTACTTTATATTTTCGCACTTCATCAGTCGCTTCTTTTTTCCAAACACCCCAAGGTTTCTTGGTCTAGATAATGTTTTTCATAAATCTGTTGTATTAATAAACATAAATTATTATTTGAAGCTTCTGACAGTTTTTCTTGTGCAAGTATTTTTCTTTCCTCTAATTTCTCTCTTAATCTTTTTGTATATCATCTGTCTGGAAATTCTGAGCATCTTGCATAGTAGTAACAATACTTAATTTATTTTTTATCCTCAATAGTCCACTCTAATGATTTTATGTCTCTTTTTTTGGCTTATCAATTTTTGTGATTTTTGTGGACTAATACTTCCTTTTAGAACTGGGGGGCCATCCTCCCTCTGGACCTGGCCTAGACACAATGCAGGAATGTTTCTGTGTCTTGAGGATTCTACACTGTCATTTTTTCCAGTCCTGGCACCAGTCCGCCTACTAGGATTGGGCAATTTGTAATCCTGGGTCTTATTCACCCAGCTATCTTTTTTATTTTTAACCTACTTCTGTCCATGATATATACTATAGAAAATGCAGTCTATATATCAGTGTCTTCTTGGTGAGATTTTGTCAAAACCAGGGTTCACCTCATGAAGGTACTTAACAAGACTTGGGGATGAATTCAGTTCCAGCAATACTACTTTCCTTTGCTTGCTGATTTCTCTCTCCATTCAGACCTCCTGTTTTTGCTGTGCACTTTGTTTTGTAGACATGGAGACACTTATGCACACGTGATATAGATCTATAGACTATACAATGCTAGGTAGGTAGGTCTGGTTAGATGACAGCTACAAAAGAGTGACCTAGCTATACCATATTGTAATTAGAGGGATAACTATGGGAATATGCCATATACTAGATGTAGGAACAAACATGGGAATACCTACAGTATGTGTACTTACCACACATTGCTATGCATTTCTCAAAGGACTCTTCTAAATTCTTTGAACCATTAGGGATGAGGCCATCATCCCTGTTCCAACATCAGGGAACATCTTGACAGCCAGTGACACAGTACACTGGGAAGGATAGAGGCATGTAGAAATAGGACTGTTGTACTCACCACCATAGTTAATACATAGATGAGACAGGCCATATCCTCACCATAATACAGTCAAGCATTGTACAGGGAGAGGTTGTCCTGATATCATGGGGCTACCGTGTCTTCAGCATAATGTACAAACTAGAAATGCATGCAAACACACATATTCAT
>NC_056728.1:1642868247-1642883247 GCF_019279795.1 Protopterus annectens | reverse complement strand
TGATTATTTGAAAACTGAAAAAAAATGTTTATTTCACCAAGAACTTCATTATTGCAGCTCATAACTAAGGGCATTTGATCGTATAAAAGTCAAGGCTAAGAATCTGCTGTCTGACAGGTGGGCTTCTTACATAACAGATTTCTACAACTTTCAGTATTATCAAGCTGATAGGCGGTAGAGAAAGAACTAAGAGGCTATATATAAACCCTTAAAGTCGGGTATGTATTATATGGATTAGCTGTGGAAACTCGTGGATCCTATATAAAAATTCAGCTTCGCTTAGGATACAAATTATATGGATTATATGGGAAAACCTGTGGATCCTTCATAAAAATTGAACTTCTTTTAAGGTTCAGGTCATATGGATTATATGGGGAAACCTGTAGATCCTTCATGAAAATTAAGCTTCCTTTAGGGTAATGGTTATCACAGCTGAATCATGGTTGAAAGGGTCCCTAGGCAAGGTAATGGATCAGGGCCCCACAGCAGCCATTCCAGTAACCCATTACTTGATGCTGTCTCTCCCTAGTTACTAACACTGTTCAAACCTGTCAGTGTGCATTGTCTTCTTTACTTCCACAGCAATTGCAGATATTTGGATTTAATTTAAAACTTTTATTTCAAATTTTATAGCATAAACTGGTAGCCATATGCTAAACAAAACACTACAATCTCACAATGAAAACAGACTTAACATGAGCAACAGTAAATTTCTCTGCCCCTGAAACTACATTGAAACACACATTTATAAAAAATACTTCTGGCCAATGGTGGATTTAGTATACCTTTGGGCTTTTCTCAAACCATGGGCCTCCTGCAAACATTTTTAAGACCATGCATAAATGCATACACTCTTTGATTCACCATCTTGATATTAAATTATATTCCTTATTTAATATACCAACGCTTATGTAGTTTTTAGCATTTTTCCATTAAGCAGTGAAACAAAACATATGAACCAATAATGAAAACCTACCCATTTCAGAAAATTTCATCCATAAAAGACCACTCAAATTGCTGTCATTATAATCCACCAATAACTGTCAATATGCATGATCTCTGCAGAAGTATAAGTTATCTGATTAATTCCACACTAAAGGTAACTGTAACTACTGTAGAGGTTGCTGTTGGCAAAAAAAAGGTTGCATTTCAGTGCTTCAGCAATAAATTCGGTGCCTGCTGCCCTTGAAGAATAAATTGCTTATGTTACATTTAAAAAAAATGATGTGCTGGTGATATGCAATAGGGAATGACTGGCAAACCAACAGGTTCATAGTTACTAGGCATTTCATCCAAGGGAGGACACACGCAGGAATGCAACACCCCTCTTACACATCTTATATTGTACAGCAGTGTTAGCAATTGATCTACTTGGTGTGGGAAGAGAATCCATAGCCTTCTGCAAAATGGCAAGTGTGCTATCTGTTGTGCCACTGACATTAAACAATACAGCTATAAAACTTTTGGACTGATTGGCACACTGTAATCCTCAGTGATTTACAAAATCAAAAAATAAATAAATAAATAAATAAAATAAATAAAATAAACAACAGGATAACTGGCAGTTGGTGTGGAGGTTTAAGGCACTTGCTTGTCAACAATTAAGGTTCAGGGTTTGACTCTGAGAAAAGTCACTTAACTAAACAGACCCTCTAACTGGGGCATTACACATACGCATACTTTGCTCTCTGCAACATAAATCAAATGTCCCACAGATGATGTGTTAGGATGCTGAGATTTCTGGGGCTTGTTGTGTCGTATAGATGTCTCCCAAGTGAGCTCCTAAAGCCCTGTTATTTTCTACCATGAGATTCTGGAGCTTATTTTATTTATGGCACATGTATTTCCTAAAGCTACATAAGGCCCACCTAGTGCTGGATCCTGCTTGTGATTATTTGGATTATATGGGAAAACCTGTGAAGCCCTCATAAAAAAATCAACATACCGTTCATCTTCCTTTAAGGGTGATATCACAGAAACAAAAAGTTAGACTGCAGCAAATTTTTTTGTTTTGTTTTGGGGTTTTTTTGCTGTTTTTTTAATTATGTTATACTCATATCCTATAGACACAGACATTCTTCGGGTCTATATTACGTGATCGAATGCTAAGGTGATCAAACACCTAAACACTGACCATGTAATATCAAAAGCAAAAAGAAGCAAACAGCCAATTTAATGCAGGGAAAGATTTCCCTTGGCTGTTTGCTGGACTTTGCCATTTTCTCCTCTGTGGAATGATCTCGGAGTTGGTATATTTAGTTAGGGGTGTGGGGGGTACAGCCCCCCATGTCGGGGGTGTGGAGGGCAAAGTCCCTCACTTAGTTTGGCTGTAAAGTTTATTTTTTTGGGGGGCCCAACAGTAACGTTTCCCTGCGGCATTTGCTGTTTTGCAGTTCAATATTATATGGTCGATGTTTAGGTGTTCGATCACCTTAGCATTCGATCACGTAATATTGACCCCATTCTTCTTGGTATGAGGTCAAAACACAAGAAACCAGATTTATAGTTTATGTTTGAAAACTATCTCAATGGAGAGAATTTATGAGCCCAAATACTCAATAATAAAAACGTCTAGAACGATTTCATCAAAACAAACATTTGTTAAAAATGCACAAATCACAATAGACATAATTATCCATATTATTTTTGTGGGGACAAAACTACCACACCCCCATACAGAGCACAATACTCAACATATCTCATAAAACTAGCTTTAAAACTAACCCAACCATAAAGCCAAACCTAAACCGCTAATGTTAGCTATAAATGTTACTACAGCCCTTAAACCTAAATGTAATATTTCAAAAGAAATGGGCAGACACTTAAAAGTGCTCTTGCAGGTAAGCATTATCCAACCCTTTTTATCTTCCAGCAAAAGTAATATTCTATCAGGTATATCCACAGAAAGGAATTCTGCTGCTGCCCTTTCAGATGTAAGTATTCTGGCATTTCTGGATTATTTGGCATAAACAGTGCCTCATTTGAAGTATCTTATGTAAATAGAGCAATTTCTTGGCTATAAAGATCTTAAATTTTAAGGAAATTAACCACATACCTCAACCTGGCCAAAGCTTTTGACATGATTCCCCACTCAGGCATAGTAGAAAAGCTAAATAAACTGGGAATAAGCTCCTATGTCATCCACTGAATTGCTAACTGGCTCACAAGTAGGGTACATATCATAATAGGGGAAGTTACCTCCACAAAGAGACCAGTCACCAGTGGAGTCCTCCAGGGTTCTGTGCTGGGACCCTTTTTTTTGGCATCTACTTTTCTGAAGTAAAAGCCAATACCAAATGGCTCTGGCTGACTAAGTTTGCAGATGACTGCAATCTAGGAGCAGTCGTTGAATCCCCGACTGACTTAGCCATCCTGCAGGAACATTTGTCTCAAATAAATAAAAAAAAAATCATGGTCTGAAACTAATTGCCAAAAAATGCATTTTTGTATCTTTGGGGAAGTCATCTGTCACAGGAAACTACC
The DNA here is from genome assembly GCF_019279795.1 of Protopterus annectens. NCBI lineage: Eukaryota > Metazoa > Chordata > Ceratodontiformes > Protopteridae > Protopterus > Protopterus annectens. The sequence continues at coordinate 1,642,879,764 of NC_056728.1, read as the reverse complement.
ACATTGACAATATGCCCCTAACAGTTGGCCCAGTTGTTCAGGATTTGAGAACTTATGTGGGCAGTGACCTAACGTTTGACCAACATGTGTCTATTGTTGTAAAAAAGTCCTTATTTGCACAGCTTCTAAACAAAGGGATTGTGTCTAGATCTAGGGATATCATTGTCCCCCTTTACTCAGTCCTCATTATGCCAGTCATTGAATATAATGCTCCCTTTGGCACATATCTATCCAGACACATGCTATAACTGGAACACCCATAGAAATACCTTATTTAAAGGATAGAAGACCTAAATAACATGTCCTACATGTAGTGACTGAAAGCCCTGTCACTATACTTGATATCCTACAGACTGCCTACAGGTGACCTGTGTCTGGCATACAAGTCATCCTTCAACCCATTTCTGATGAATTTACTGCACATTAGCAAGTCAAATGGCATCATAAATACTTGGTCTAGGGATCTAAACCTCTTCTGCAACATAAACTGAACAGTTTGGAGGGACAGGTATATTTTGCAGAGGATATCACTGCTGTGGTACAGACTCTATCCATCCACTTAAAACAAAGATCGTCCAAGTCTATTTTCAAGCGCAACTTGGATCTATGTATGAGGAACAGAAACTTTGCCACAAGACTGCCCCCCTGTACTATTACTGGACAGATGCAGCTCCTAAATGCTTTATCCAGTGCATGGGTCCCATCACGTTATCTATGGTATGATCCCAATTATTCTCATTAGGTGTACGACCATGGAATGGGTAAGGCCAATCTAAACTCAAATAGGATAGGTTATTTCAAGCACAAAAAGGGGAAACTAGCTAGGCTAGCCTAGTACTTATATATGAAGCTATGAACCTATGAACTGTGTTCTGAACTGTATATAATAATACATGAATTCTTTATTTTGTTTAATGGTGTCATAAATAAGTTAACCTGGATAAAATGAATTTCATTTAAGTTATGCAGTGAAGTAGTGTGTTAGCTGGAAGATCCCCAGTAATATATGTTACAGACTATTCTGGGTAAACAGAATCTGGGCTGCTTATGTTATCAGCATAAACGGTATCTCTGCAGGTGTATCTTGCATTAACAGCAAGGTATGCTGAGGAAATGTGCTCTTATCTGGGATGTGACGTCCTGTGCGCATTTTGTTATGCATCCTCTGATTCTTTACTGCACTTAAATTCACTGCCTTTTCTGTTAGTAAGTTGGCGAGGGAGGAACAATTACATATTAAGAGTGGGAATAAATATTCTGTATCACTCTGCCTTGCCCCATGTATATGCATTAGTTTCTAAAGTGGGTCAGTCTTCAGTGAATTTTGAGAAAGCAAAAGAGTCTCGGAAAAGAGATAGGTTAGGTGCATTTGGCATGGATGAAAAGGGCTTTTTGAGAAGCATTCTGAATTTGGAATAAGTGTTGATTTTCTTAATGCTGATGGGGAGAGCTTGCAAAAGTGTAGGTGTCTGAGAGGAGAAAGTATGTGCAATGCTGTGGAGTTTGGTTCTAGGGGTTATGAGAGTCAGTGTGGCTTGTGAGTAGTGTCTCCAGTTGTATGAGTACTTTTTTTTTTATGAAGTCTAACTGCAAAAGGAGTAAATGTGTGAGTTGGAGTAGTTTGTAGAGTTGGATCCTAAAAAGTATGTCATATATTTGTTTTATGAGTAGCCATTAGGATTTTTCAAGGTTGATAAAGTGATGCTCACTGAGAGGTGAGTTTGTAATGGATCAGCAGATGCTGTTAGAGATAGTCTGGAGTGTGGCAGTGTTTTCTTGGAGGCAGAAGCAAAACTTGAGAACCCATATTCAAGTTGAGAAAGGAGAACTTATTTGGCGTGGCTGCTCTAGCTGGTTAGAATAGAAAAAGAAAGGACTTTTTTTGGCCTAGAAGAGAAGGGAGTTCGTTTGGTAACCATTTGAAATGTCATGACCAGCTATAGCAAGTCCCAAAATATGGAGAATGGATGGCCAAAAGATTGGACTTACACATGTTTAAAGGAGGAGAGTGATTTTCAAAATTCACTCTTCTCCTGTGTTTTCAGTCTTTTTTTTTCAGCCTGTCATCACTTGATCCCCATTAAACAAAGTAGCACTCATTGCAAGTCCAATCAGTAAAAATAACAAACTAACAGATAAAAAGAAACCTTGATGAATTAATAACTCAGATCTACTCACCTCCCCCCAAAAAAACACCCAACAAAGTTACTATCTACACTGTACAGCAAATAAAAATAACCCGTATTGGCAGCAATGGCAGGACACCCACAATGTTGCCTCTATGTCACACAATCCATCCCTCTCTGGACTGGACAAACTCATTCCCTCTTGCCTTCTTCCTCTCTTTCCCATATCTTCTTCCCCAAATTACCTTCAGCTTTCTTGAACATGTGACCAAACCTTTGTAATTAGTTTTTGATCTTCTTCACAACTGAGGCTACTTTAGGTTCTGCTCTGATGTCCTAATTTCTTTGTGTCTGTCCCACCGTTTGCATCCTGCTACCCATCTCAAGCACGTTATCATATTTGGAAAAATAGCCAGTTTGGCAGGCAGTCTGAGATGGAATTATTTTGAGCATGTAGTTGGATTCCAAAGTATAATTTAAAGAGTAAGAGAGTCTGTCCTCCCTTTCTTGGCATCAAAATGATAGTTTTACCTAGGGAAGCAGTGACGCATTCATGAGTTATTGGTTTTGATCCAAGGGACAGTGATACCTGCCAGGTATGGGCTATGTTGTTTAAAGAGGGCATTCATTTGGTCAGTTCTTGTTTGTTAGACCTTGTTCATTTATTTTTATTAGGAAACAGGAGAGTGGAGGTTAGCCAATAATGTGTGTGTGTGTGTGTGTGTGTGTGTGTGTGTGTGTGTGTGTGTGTGTGTGTGTGTGTGTGTGTGTGTGTGTGTGTGTGTGTGTGTGTGTGTATTGGGGGGTACTGAAGAAATCCAATAAAGCATGTTTTCTTTACCATATACTTTGTCGGTATGAGGTGAAGGGGGTATAAGATGCAATCTATAAAATCTTGATTTCTTGGATGTCAGGAAAGGAAGTAGTAGAAAAAATGTGGGTTTTCACCTGCTTTTGTAATTTATAGTACAATTCTCAGAAGTACTATCAGATAACAAAGTGAGGTATCTTCAACAACCAAGGATACAAATTCAAGCAGAATATAGATTATAGTAACTGTAAGTTTCATTGTGGGGACAAAGCTGAAGGGTATAAGGATGAAGTCAGGAAAGACGGTTCCCTTTCCCCTGTGATAACTGAAGGAAGATGTGAGTGGATGTTAGAGAAGAGGGGCTGCTTTACAATTACACAGGTATACTGTCATGTGATTCTGACTGCAGGTACCACCCATCTAATATAACACTAGTGATACTGGTAATAGTGTTTCTCACAAGTCAAAGCTCAGTAGCTTTGACTAACGTGGAGATTCATAACTGAAACAAAGTGGCTACGGACCCACTGTACTACACCTGTGATATGTGGCATGTAGTTTCAAATCCAAGGGAGGGTGCATGGATGGCCTAGCTCACTGGAAACCAAAGTGCTCATAACATTCTGCAACCTAGCTACATGAGAATTGCAGAAGTCATCTAGGGAACTAAGTAATTTCTGAGTGTCATCAACTCAGGTGATAGAGATACTACTCATCTGAATTGTGCAGAATGTGAAAGAGCTTACAGTTTCTTGATATCCACTGAAGTGACATATCACAATGCAGTTGTGACACAGAGATGCAGAGCTGCCATCTGCACTAGTTTTCATAAACTGTAACCACACTGGCATTCAGGTTTCTGGTATACATCATTCATAATGGCTGCCATTCTATCATTTGCCTGGTAGTGTTGATGGCAAAATCCTGCTCAGGGCTTGTGGTGACCACCCTAGAAGAGGGCAGAATGCTTGTGTCTGGCAGATAATTCCTGTACTAAACATTCTCACAAGGAATAATACTCCATGGATATCTGTTTAGTTAGCATAAATATACTGCAAATACTTTATACCACACTGATAAGCCTGTTTGCATATAGTACCTTAGGTAACCATATGTTTAGCCCGAGTAGGACTGGTGAGTTATATTCTCTAAGTGATGCCACCTGCCCTCCCAAACCTTGATTGCTGATGTTGCTATTTCTCCATCTCCACACTGTGGCTGAGGACGGAAACATATGGCCCACCACCAGATATGGTTTGCTGTAAAAGTGCATGTGTTGCCACCTGAAGTGGTTAAGGTGTCTTGATATAGCAGGGGAGTAACTTTGAGTACAGCCCAGACAAAGTAATTGAGATCTTCTTTGCCTGTACCATGATACACTATAAATAGATGTTTGGAGCATGGGACTCAGAAGACGTGCTAACATTTCTCAGCAGCACATAGCAGTACAGCAATGATATGGCTGCACGCAGAGCAGAATATGCCCTCATTGCACATGTTGCACAGAAGGCAGGCTATGGTAGAAAAATAACATACAGGAGGTATCTCCTGGATCAGTATATTGTCTGCTATGTGCCTGGAAGGATGGTTGTGTCACTGGTTTTATAACAAGTGCACGAATCTTAATCACTCAAAGTCAGGGTCTTGTAGCTCATATAAGCTGTTATTTGGGCTTGAACTTTAGTATGAGGGGAGGGACTAGGGGGTTAAAAGTGTAGATTATGACAGTGATCAGGAAGGGAGTTAGATTTAGGGAGTAAGATGGAAGTTTTAGGGTTAGGAAATGGGTTAGGGAGCGGGAACATTTTTCTAGGTTTAGAGAGTGGGGTGGGAGTTTTAGGATTAGGAAGCAAGAAGGGCATCTTAGGTTTAAGGAGTTGGAGGGGAGTTTTAGGGTTAGGGAGTGATCAGGAAAATTTAGATTTAGGGATGAAGCATTGTAGTTTTAGGGTAAGGGATCAAGGACTCATATTAGGAGCTGGCTGGCAGTTTTTGGGTTAGAGGTAGGTTTATACAGTCTTATAATGTTAGTTGATGGGAGGACTAAGAAGTTACAGGAGATCAGGCTGCTAGTGGGAGTTAATGCACATACTTTTTTCAGTAAGCAGTAGCAAGCAAGTGTGTCACAAGCTACTAGAATGTAAGCACTTGTTGTAGACCCTGTGTTACCATATAAGTTATAAAGGTCTTCAAATACTATATCCTGTCTGTGCAAGCTAGTAAAATGACATATGACATGAAGTCCTAATGTGGTTGGCAGAAATGTATGATAGGTGTATACTCAGATGAAATAGTTCACAAATAGGTTGTTCTAATTAAATACAGACTCATATATGATATGGCAGGCAATCAGTATCATAGAGGGACTACTACAGGTACATTGAGTATATCCTAGTTAATGTACTGTAAACAGTATATCATCCAGAACCTCTTAAGTAGATAGTTTCCCACACAGTCTGAGTAAATGTAATCTTGTCTGGTTACACAATCAAAAGGAACCATTGCTGTGATATGCCAAGCAAAGAATACACATAAAAGTTTTTTTTTGCATAAAGAGTATCTTTAGCAGGATGTGCAGTATCAGTGGTATCACGTGTAGGCAAACAGCATGAGACAGACTATCTTAAGTAAATATAATATCTGCTGCATTGTCTGGTGTAAGCACATTATCAGGAGAGAGAGAGATTAAGTAAACAGTGGCTTAGAACAATTATTGAATGTAAACAGATTTTTTGTAGTATTCTGCAGGGTAAAAACTGTCTGTTCTACAATACTTGGGATGAGCAATATAACATGTGACCCATTTTAGACAAAAAGAAAATTTTCTGTAGCCTTGCAGGAATTATGAGGGTGATACGCTTTATTCAAACTGCAGTTTGGTTTTTTAGGATTACATTTCAAAATACATTCCCTATATTTCTGTGCTACTGTTGTTTCCCAGGAATCCATGTGGATAATTGACTGCTCTTGTTCAAGCCCTACTTTCTTAACAGCTGAATGCTAAACAGAATCATGAGCAAGACTGCATGTAAAATGTTTGGGGTTAGACATAGATCAAATTAGCATCACCCACTGTTACTCGCTGCATTGTACTAGAGAGACATTCAGTCTTCACGTACGATATACTTCAAGCTAATTTATTAAGCCACATTAGGGTTATATTACTATTTCCTTCATATTTTAAGCTCTAAAAATGACTGCTGCTTAATATATTTCCATGATTCTGTTCAAAGCATATACTGTCCATACTATAGACTCTGTAATGAATAATAATAGTTAAATTGCATGCACCCTGTAACTTGCAAAACTTATTTCTGTTTGTATATAACATAGTCCCATTAACATGTGACTTTTGATCTTGTAGTGTGTCACCTGGTCTCAGTTGTGACTGAAGAGACTTCTGCTAGTCCACCTACTTACTTAACTATAAACTAATAAGGTAAATGCAATACCATGCATGCTACAAATACTTAGAAACATGAATGCCTACACCACAATGTTTAAAACTAATGACAAAGCACACCTACTAGTTTTTATTAGTTACCACATTCATTTGTAACCTAGAAAAGAGCGACATGTTTACAATGAGAATAAACAGAGGTTAAACAATGAAGATTTTTTTAAAGGAAAATGTCCATTTGTCAAATGGGGTTTGGATATAAACTTAAAACTATTACAAACAATGGTAAAATAATGTTTTGGGATATGAAGTAATGTAAGTTGAACTTTGCTACAGTATTCTGTTTTAATTGGATGGTGGTAGAGTCAGCTGATACAATGAATAGCATCTGGTGTTAGCTGCTGGTATTAGAACACTATCGACTTTGAGATGACTTCACAGAAGTCTGTAAGTAGCTTTTCCAGGGACAGCTTTTAGTCAGAACATGGCTATGGAATTCCAGCTCCATGGAGCAGATATATGAAGCTTCAGCTGAGACCCGTATGATTTAGGATCAGTTAGTGGTCTGGGTGCTGGAAAAAAATCATTTAGCAAATAGTTGCTACTGGCTGCCCATCCTAGAGGGAGAATGATTGCTCAGATGACTGCTTCCCTAATGTCCTTCAGTGATTAAATATTTAATGAGTTTGCACTCAGCAACGTGGTCAGATATGTGTAAAATGTCTGATTCTGGAAGTGGTAAGAAGCTTTATTGCTCCAGAATATTACTGTAATAACTGCTACTGAGATTATGTAGAATGCAAGTCTAATATGGCAGACAATGAAAACTAACTTAAATACATGAAAAAAGCACTTATCACATTAGGTGGCATTTTCTAGAATATTCTTTTTTAATTACAACTTACACACTCTAAACTGACAAAAAGTACAGTTATCATCTAGTGCCATCCAGTTACATTTTGGAATATTCTTTTAATTCTGAGCAGATTTCTCATGCTCTCATGTTTTTCTTTCAAACAAATAATACTGCGTTCTTTACACAATGTATACTGAAAGCAAGGACAAAATACAATGGCAGAATTTCTGTGTTTTTCACTGATTCTTCTAAACAAGGAAGTAATGTTCCATAAAATTTCTTAACAAAACTGAGCTATGGTCTCTTACCCAAACCTGCAACATGCAGATGTAACATTATGTTTTACACAACACAAATTCTTTATGGCCTAACTTGCTCAAAAATAATTCTCACACAACACAATATGTGTATATTTTCTGGCCTGTCTTTCTTTTTTTCTTCAAGCAGTGTCTGAAATAATTCTACTAGAGAAAATCCATTTGATACTTATATTTTAGTATTTCTATACATGTTAATAATATATATTTACCAAGCAGTGCAGGGAATGCAATTGAAGCTGAATGTGTGCAACAGTGGTGACATACTATGAAGGGCAGTGTTGCTGGATATGTGTGAAGCAGCTGCAAGGATGGAAGATGGGATATAATATACAAACAGTCCATCTCACAGCCAGTGAGGAATCATATACTACAACATCCTGAGGACAGATATGGTCCACTCTTTAATACAGGTGTCATAAGTTTGCATGATGAACTCTGACCATCAGATCTTTAATACAAAGGTACCCTTGAGCATTTGCAGCACCACAGTGCATTGTGAAAGTGTCACTAAGGTATATAAACCAAAATCCCTTCTTGGCTCCCTGGATGACATCCTCACCAGGTGATTTGAGGAGGACTGATTATCCACAAACATGTGGAGGGAAAGCATATAGAATGTAACTAAGGAATTACTTAAATATTCTGACATAACCTGGCTGCAACTTATTTAATTTTAGGGTCATGCCTGTACTGGTTTGATTATATTATATATATATATATATATATATATATATATATATATATATTAGACTTGTCTTACGTTTTTGGATGTTTTGTATTTAAACAATCATTTATTTATTTGTTTCAACATCCTCATAAAATGTTATTTTGCATAATTTGAACAACATGGCATTGTGGAGAGCACAGCATAAACAACATTTTCATATACAATAACACCAGTGACGAAATAAAACTGCAAAACTAAGAAAAAATAATTAACAACAATACCGTCCATCTTCCATATCAAACAATGTCTCATAAAATATATACAAGCTTATGTATGGAAACTAACTAGTCACTGCCATCCACCTGTGTCATGAAGTCCAGTACACCAACATTTCACCTCAGTCATGAGTTTAGAAACATTGCTGTTAAGCAACTCATTTTTGAAAACAACTTCAGTGTATGAACACTTTTAGTACAACTACATAGGCAACAGAAATAATAAAGGATTGTCGCTAAACTTAAGGAACCTCTGAAAAGAAAAATAACCAGAGATCAGAAGTACTAGATGTATTTTGAAAAGATAGGAGAAAAGGGAAAAGTAGGAATAAGGGAACTCCCACCCTGGCATAAAGATTAGATTAAGGAATAAGAACCTGTAGGAAAGCCAAAAAGGAAGCACAATAGATAGGGGAAGGAGAAGGGTTGTTAGTACTGCTACAATGATCTTGTCAAACATTTACCCCTGGATTCATGAAGCTTGGCGCAAGGATGGCATTAGCCTTGCACCGACCGTGCGGCGTAGAGATGGAGCAGCAGCACCACATGCATATTAATGAAGGCATGCTGCCGTAACGGCCACATGCATAGGAAACGTGTACAAATGCAGGGGGCATGTCCAAGCGCTGCACGAAGGCGTGAACATGTCAGCTGCATACCCGCAACCTAAAATGTTGACTAGTACAGCCTGCCTCTAATTGTAATCACTCATGTCAGTGTCCATGGATACTGAAATGCATGCAAAGCATGCAAGACATTTTTGTAAACACCAAAATAAAAAGTAAACACAAAGGCACGTAGCTGAATATTGAGTCCACGTCCCTCGAACAAATGATATTTAAAACCCCGTGCCCGTATTCCATTGTAGTGTTGATAATTATACCAAGTGGAAGTGAAACGCATCGTGTTAGCGAGCCGCCAATTGCTAAGCATATCCTAATGGTTATGGTTACCACCTGTCCTACAAAGGACAGTCTCCTTCTAGGTAGGTGTGTCCATACCAAAACCATTATAAATGTCAAATGTCCTGCATTATGTTCCATATTTTATGTAATAGTCCCATACAATACTTATTTCCATATATAAAATACCTAAATGTTACAAGAAACAGAATAAGCAAGTAAACGAAACAGAATAAGCAACTAGACCGCTACAACAATAAAAGCTTATATTTAGGCATAAAACTAAAGTACTATCCTTTATATTGACCGTGAGTATGTGTTGGCCTGTAAACTCTGATGTGTGTCCCGAAAATGTCCCATCCTGGTCATATGAAAAGGTGGCAACCCTACCAATGGTCAGAGCATTCGCCCAATATCTGCCCATTTGTGGTCCAAGTCATCCTTGCCAGGACAGCCCATAGATGAACGGGTATTACCTGGGTCTACCTACCATGTCATGAAAGATAAGTATTTGCGTGTACCTATGTGCATGAAGTACAGCATGTGGATGATCAGAAATGCTAGGGTAGTCCTCACAACCATATTAGTGCCAGAGATATGTAGTGTACGCAATGTGTTCTGTTGACTGTGCCATGGGCCATCAACTAGAGAAGGGATGGATGGTGTCTGTGGAATATGGAGGTGGGGGGTGACGGGTAATGTAATAATTCACCAAGGGGAGACTGGGCTGGATGCACAACAGGTAAACTGGAGGTCTATGAGGGAGCAGTGGGTGAATCAGGAAGATAACCAAAGAACAAATATTCACATCCACAATACAATCCCACAAACATATGAACATTAAAAAGTGCAATACACATGTACAGAAACGTTACCAACACATACCCACATAATGGTCTAGCCAGAACTGAGCCATCCAACCCCAACACACCTGGATACATAATTGAATACCCATCATCCCCTTCACAGCACACCCCCCCCTTCCTGAACGTCCACCAAAACCACCCATACTCGGGCTGCTAGATAGGCGGAGCCATATCTGCACATAATGACCCCTACCCACATCTAGTAGGCAGTCTCACCCTAGGCAGTCTCAGGATTGGAAACTATGTATCCCTTGCATGTATAACCCTACCTTATTGCCGAAAAGCCAAAGAAGGTCATCAGTCCCCACAATTTTTGGATATCCCTCATGGGATAAGTATCTGTTCTAAACATTAGACTTGGTGTCACAACACAATGTCCAGTCCTGTATACATCTGGACACAAGATGTATGAGCAGTAGTTGTCCACAAGACTGCTCAGCCTCCAGCCAGTCCTGCAGAACCTACGACCTGGGATTAAACATCTGACCGTGATGCATGTCTCCCCACGTGCATTATTGGGAATATATACCTTACACATTCGCATAGTGGCAGTCAGATATAGGGTGATTAAGGTGCTTTAAAGCAGATGTCAGTAGGGTTACCACCTGTCCCACTTTGCAAGGGACAGTCCCTTTTTGGGCAGTTGTGTCCTGCCCAAATATAATACAATGGCAAATGTCCTGTGATTGTAGGAAATACTTATGTCCCATATTTCATGTAACAGTTGCATAAAACAGTTATTTCTGTATGTAAAATACTTAAATGTTACAAGAAACAGAATAAGCAACTAAACTGCTACAAGAATAAGCTTTCATTTAGGCAAATAAGTAAAGTTATAACCTTTGTACTGACCATGGGTATGTGTCGGCCTGTAAAATCTGATGTGTCCCGAAAATGCCCCAGTTTGGCCATTTGAAAAGGTGGCAGCCCTAGATGTAAGCGGGTATGCAAGCATGTATGCGTGACAGTAAGTGGCAGTGATTCAACAGTATGGGAAATGTAAATAAGCATGTAGGTGTATTTGCATGTGTATGTACAGACCGATATATAATATATATATATATATATATATATATATATATATATATATATATACACACACATATATACATATATATATATATATATATAATATATATATATATATATATATATATTATATATATATATATATATATATATATGTAGATATTTAGAATGAACACTGTCACAATATAGCAGTCATAATGAATGTGAAAGGAAACAGCAGCGGAAATCCCCATAATATTTAGTGTTGTTGTATAACAGGATGGCC